>NC_082642.1:53161831-53251806 GCF_028023285.1 Balaenoptera ricei
GAATGTGCCAGGAGAAAGCCTTTAAATTTATGTCTCATTACTTCTTGTTCGTATTTTTAATTTTTAGTTTTTCATCACAGCAAATTTGATTACAATGTTTTGTTTGTTCTAGGTGTGCAAGTTGTGGTTCTTTCATACATATACATATATCTATTCTTCTTCGGATCCTTTTCCCATGTAGGTTAGGACACAATGTTGAGTAGTCTTCTCTTGGTATTGCGTACGTCTTTGGTGATTATGTATTTCACATGTGTTTTTATACGTCTGTTAACCCCAGTATAGTAATGTGTCCAATCCTCACACCTTTCCATTTGGTGAACCATACGTTTTTGTACTGAATCTGTGATTGCCTTTCTGCGTGGATATATCTTTGTTGGTATCAATTCGTAGGTAACACCTGTAACTGATATGGTAGCATATATGTCTTTCGCTTTGTCACTTACTCCAAGTTGCGTGATTACTTCTAGACTCATCTTTGGTGCTGCAAATGGCATTGTTTCATTTTATCGCTAGCTCATAATCCATCTGTACATGTAGCAGTTCTGCTTTGTCCACCCATCTGTCGGTGGACTTTTTGGTGACTCCCGTATCTTGGCTATTGTAATACTGTGCAATGCAGATTTGCCTGCCTCTTTCTTTCCAATTCTGTCTTCTTAGGTTATAGGTCCGGGAATAAGCCTCTGGATCATAAGGTAGCTCAGTGTTTACCTTTTAAAGGCACCTCCATTCTGTTCTCATGAGTGGCTCTTTCCAGGTTACATCCCACTTAAAGTTGAGGGTTTGCATTTCTCCACAGCACCTTCAGCATTTATTCTTTGTAGTTTTTTACTGACGGTTATTCTGACTGGTGTGAGCTGATACGTCTTTGTGGTTGAATTTGCATGTGTCTCATAATCCGTTAAAACTGAGCTTTAAGGCAGGTCCTTTTCATTTTTCAGGCTGTGAGTACAGCTTAGTTCTTCAAAGTGTTTTCTTAAAGTATGTGTCCTATTTTAAAATTATTTGGCCATTACCTCCCTCAAGACATTTTGTGGTGACCATTAACACAGGCTTAAACCTGCGTTTGCAGGTAACGGCCAGAGGGCGGCAGTCTTTCAACATTCCCCACTCTGGTACTAGGGAAACAGACCTTCCGGCCATTGTTGTTCCTCGGTTATAAATTAGACTGGAATATGCCTGAATAAACCCACAAATGCTGATGTCACCTTACTTATGTTTGACTTTTAAATTTAACTTATATTTATTATTGGAGTAATATTACATTGTGTAAATGGAACAGTTCTTCTTGGTGCCATTCCTCTGTTGATGGACACTTTCATTGCTTCCAAATGTTGGCTATGCTAAATATGGCTGGAGGGCAGGATTGCCAGCCTGTGACGTTTTGATTCTCATTTTCTCAGGAGATAGGCCCAGCAGTGGGTATGACTGATTGACGGGTAGCTCAATGTTGACCTTTTCAAGGCACTTCCATTGTGTTTTCATTAGTGGCTCTTACCACGTCCCCCTTAGAGCCGAGTGTACGAATGCCTCCACAGTCCCTTCAGCATTTATTTTTTGAAGCATTTTTGCTGATGGCCATTCTGACTGCTGTGAGCTGATAGGTTTTTGTAATTTGGGTTTGCATGTCTTTCAAAATTCCTAAAATACATCATTTTTCCACACCTTTTTCTTTTCTCTTAAAAGAAAAAAACGGTGAGCACAATATACCTCTTGAAATTGGCTTCTTGGAAGGTTGCCCTTTTTGAAATTGTTGATCCATTTTTGGTCCCAGGATTTATTTGGAGGGCAGGTGTCATTTACAGAATTGCAAGTTGGTGAATATTTAGTGAGCTTTAGCAGTGGGTTTAAAGCTGCTGTTGTGGGAAATGACCACTGGAAGGCAGCATTACTCCTTTCCCAAATCTGGGTGCTAGGGCAGCAGAGCCTTTCTGGAAGTCGTGTTCCTAGGTTGTAAATTAATACGGCATGTGCCAGGAGAAACCCCCATAAGTTTATGTCTCATTACTTCTTGTTTTTGTTAATTGTTTTAATCGGGGTAAAGATTAGAATATTGTTTGTCCTAGGGGTACACAATCTGCTTCATTTGTACGTTATATATGTCTTTTCTACAGATCCTCTTCCCATGTAAAATATTACAGAGTGTTCTGTAGACCTCCCTTGCTATATGGTCGGTCTCTTTGAAATATGTATATAATATGTATTTGGATATGTATAGTAACACTTCTCTCATTTATCCATTCCCCCCACCTTTCCTTTTAGATGAGCACAGTTGGTTTTCTAAGTCTGTGAGTGTCTTTCTCTGTGGAAATATGTTCATTTGTGTCAGTTATTAGGTAACGCCTATAAGGAATATCATAGGATAGAGGTCTTTTGCTTTCCGACTTACCTCATGTTTTGTGATTATCTCCAGGCTCATCTCTGGTGCCTCAAAGAGCAGTGTTTCATTGTTTTCCTTGGCTAATATTTCATTGTGTACATGGACCCCTTCTTCTTTATCCATTCACCCGTTGATGGACATTTTGGTTGCTTCCCATCTTGGCTCTTTTGAATAAGGCTGCAGTGCAGCTTTTGCAGCGTGTGTCTTTTCGATTCTGGTCTTCTCAGGTGAGAGGCCCAGTGGTGTGCCTGCTGGATTGAATAATAAATCCTTAGGTTGAGCTTTTATCCATTTTCCTGTTTTTTTTTTAAAGAGAGTGAGGAATACTTACCTCTTCATACTATCTTCTTGAAACATTTGCCTGTTTTGAATTTTTTTGTCCATTCCTTACCCAAGCACAATTTTTGACGGCAGGTGTCCTTTACAGCCCTGAGTCCTTGTGAATTTTAAGTGACCATTAGCTGTGGGTTTAAAGCTGTTCTTGTGGGAAACGGCCACAAGGCGGCAGCATTTCTCCTTTACCAAATCTGATTACTAGGGCAACAGAGCCTTATTGGAAGTGGTGTGCTAGGTTGTAAATTAGAATGGAATGTGCCAGGAAAAAGCCCTTGAAGTTTATGTGTCATTACTTCTTGTTCGTATTTTTAACATAATTTTTATTTTTTATCACAGCAAATTTGATTACAATGGTTTGTTTCTTCTAGGTGTGCAAGATGTGGTTCTTTCACACATATACATATATCTATTCTTCTTCGGAATCTTTTCCCATGTAGGTGATGACACAATGTTGAGTAGTCTTCTCTTGGTATTCTGTAGGTCTTTGGTGATTATATATTACACGTGTGTTTGTATATCTCTGTTAACCTCAATATGGTGATGTATCCAATCCTCACACCTTTCCATTTGGTGAGCCATAAGTTTTAGTAGTGAATCTGTGATTGCCTTTCTCTGTGGAAATATCTTCCTTTGTATCAACTTTTAGGTAACACCTGTATGTGATATGATAGGATATGTGTCTTTCGCTTTGTCACTTACTCCAAGATGCGTAATTACTTCTAGACTCATCTATGGTGCTTCAAATGGCATTGTTTCATTTTTTCGCTAGCTCATATTCCATCTGTACATGTAGCAGTTCTTCTTTGTCCACCCATCTGTCGGTGGACTTTTTGGTTACTTCCATATCTTGGCTACTGTAATACTATGCAATGCAGATTTGCCTGCCTGTGTCTTTCCAATTCTGTCTTCTTAGGTTATAGGTCCAGGTATAGGTGTACTGGATCATATGGTAGCTCAGCGTTAACCTTTTAAAGGCACCTCCATTCTGTTCTCTTTAGTGGCTCTTTCCAGATTACGTCCCACTTAAAGTTGAGGGTTTGCATTTCTCCACAGCACCTTTAGCATTTATTCTATGTGGTTTTTTGCTGATGGTTATTCTGACTGGTGTGAGCTGATACCTCTTTGTGGTTGAATTTGCATGTGTCTCATAATCCGTTGAAATTGAACTTTAAGGCATGTCCTTTTCATTTTTCCAGCTGTGATTATGGCTTAGCTCTTCAAAGTGTTTTCTTAAAGTATGTGTCACATTTTGAAATATTTTAACCATTACCTTCTTCAAGACATTTTGAGAGCAGGTTTCATTTATAGCCCAGCAATACTTGTTCATATGAAGTGACCATTAGCCCAGGCTTTAAAGCTGCTTTTGCAGGTAACGGCCAGAGGGTGGCAGCCTTTCTATGTTCCCCACGCTGGTACTTGGGAAACAGACCTACCCGCCAGTGGTGTTCTTCGGTTATAAATTAGAGTGGAATGTGCTCGGATAAACCCACAAATGCTGATGTCTCCTTACATTTGTTTGTTTCTTAAAGTTAATTTATATTTTTTTACTGGAGTAATATTCCATTGTATACAAGGACCACTTCTTCTTGGTGCATTCCTCTGTTGATGGACATTTTTGTTGCTTCCAAGTGTTGACTATGGTAAATATTGCTGGCGTACAGGTTTGCCAGCCTGTGACTTTTTGAATCTCATTTTCTCAGGTGATAAGCCCAGCAGATGGTATGCTTGATTCACTGGTAGCTCAATGTTTACCTTTTCAAAGCACCTCCATTGTGTTTTCATTAGTGGCTCTTCCCACGTCCCCCTTACAGCTGAGGGTACACATTTCTCCACAATCCCTTCAGCATGTATTGTTTGCAGCATTTTTGCTGATGGACATTCTGCCTGGAGTGAGCTGATAGGTTTTTGTAAATTGGGTTTGCATGTCTTTAAAAATTCCTAAAATTTATCATTTTTCCAGGCGTTTTTCTATTCTGGTATTAGAAAAAAGTGTGAGTTCAATATACCTCTTGAAATTATCTTGTTGAAAGATTGCCCTCTTTTTAATATTCTGGTGGATTTTCGTCCCCAGGATATTTTTTTGAAGGCAGGTGTCATTTACAGGCCTGCAATGTGTGTGAATATTTAGTAACCATTAGCACTGGGTGTAAGCTGCTGTTGTAGTAAACGGCCACAAGGCAGGAGCACTTCTCCATTATCAAATCTGGTTACTAGGGCAGCAGAGCCGTTCTGGAAGTGGTTTTCCTAGCTTGTAAATTTGAATGGAATGTGCCAGGAAAACCCCCATAAGTTTATGTTTGATTAAGTCTTGTTTGTTGTTTTAATTTTTAAAATTGGGGTAATGTTTAGAATGTTGTCTGTCCAAGGTGTACACACTCTGGTTCATTTACACATTATATATATCTATATATTTCGAGATCCTCTTCCCTTGTCAATTATTACAGAGTGTTCCGTAGACCTCCCTTGCTATATGGTGGGTCTTTTTGATATATGTATATAATATGTGTTTGTATCCATATGGTAACGCTAATCTTCATTTATCCAATCCCCCCACCTTCCCTTTTAGATAAGCATAGTTTTTTTTCTAAGTCTGTGAGTGCCTTTCTCTGTGGAAATATGTTCATTTGTGTCCGTTATTAGATAACGCCTATAAGTGATATCATAGAATATAGGTCTTTTGCTTTCCGACTGACCTCATGTTTTGTGATTATCTCCAGGCTCATCTGTGGCGCCTCAAAGAGCAGTGTTTCACTGTTTTCCATGGCTAATATTCCATTGTGTACATGGACCACTTCTTCTTTATCCATTCACCTGTGGATGGACATTTTGGTTGCTTCACTGTCTTGTCTATAGTGAATAAGGCTGCAGTGAAGCTTTTGCAGCCCGGGTCTTCTCGATTCTGGTCTTCTCAGGTGAGAGGCCCAGTGGTGCACCTGCTGGATTGAATGATACCTCAATTTTTACTTTCAAACGCAGCTCCTTTCTGTTCTCATTATTGGCTCTTAACCACTTTACATCTCACCAGCAGCTAGAGGGTACACAGTTCTGTAAAGCCCCTTCAGCATTTATTGTCTGTAGACTTTTTGCTGATGGTCAGTCGACTGGTGTGAGTTGAAACCGTTTTGTAGATTAGATTGCATGAGTCTAATACTTCCTGAGGTTGAGCTTTTATCCATTTTCCTTTTTTGAAAAAGACAGTGAGTAAAACTTACCTCTTCATACAGTCTTCTTGAAACATTTGCCTGTTTTGAATTTTTTAATCCATTCCCTACCTCAGCACAGTTTTGAGGGCAGGTGTCTCTACAGCCCTGAGTCCTTGTGAATGTTAAGTGACCATTAGCTGTGGGTTAAAAGCCGCTCTTGCGGGAAACGGCAAAAGGCGGCAGCATTTCTCCTTTACCAAATCTGGTCACCAGGGCAACAGAGCCTTAATGGAAGTCGTGTTCTAGGTTGTAAATTACAATGGAATGTGCCAGGAGAAAGCCTTTAAATTTATGTCTCATTACTTCTTGTTCGTATTTTTAATTTTTAGTTTTTCATCACAGCAAATTTGATTACAATGTTTTGTTTGTTCTAGGTGTGCAAGTTGTGGTTCTTTCATACATATACATATATCTATTCTTCTTCGGATCCTTTTCCCATGTAGGTTAGGACACAATGTTGAGTAGTCTTCTCTTGGTATTGCGTACGTCTTTGGTGATTATGTATTTCACATGTGTTTTTATACGTCTGTTAACCCCAGTATAGTAATGTGTCCAATCCTCACACCTTTCCATTTGGTGAACCATACGTTTTTGTACTGAATCTGTGATTGCCTTTCTGCGTGGATATATCTTTGTTGGTATCAATTCGTAGGTAACACCTGTAACTGATATGGTAGCATATATGTCTTTCGCTTTGTCACTTACTCCAAGTTGCGTGATTACTTCTAGACTCATCTTTGGTGCTGCAAATGGCATTGTTTCATTTTATCGCTAGCTCATAATCCATCTGTACATGTAGCAGTTCTGCTTTGTCCACCCATCTGTCGGTGGACTTTTTGGTGACTCCCGTATCTTGGCTATTGTAATACTGTGCAATGCAGATTTGCCTGCCTCTTTCTTTCCAATTCTGTCTTCTTAGGTTATAGGTCCGGGAATAAGCCTCTGGATCATAAGGTAGCTCAGTGTTTACCTTTTAAAGGCACCTCCATTCTGTTCTCATGAGTGGCTCTTTCCAGGTTACATCCCACTTAAAGTTGAGGGTTTGCATTTCTCCACAGCACCTTCAGCATTTATTCTTTGTAGTTTTTTACTGACGGTTATTCTGACTGGTGTGAGCTGATACGTCTTTGTGGTTGAATTTGCATGTGTCTCATAATCCGTTAAAACTGAGCTTTAAGGCAGGTCCTTTTCATTTTTCAGGCTGTGAGTACAGCTTAGTTCTTCAAAGTGTTTTCTTAAAGTATGTGTCCTATTTTAAAATTATTTGGCCATTACCTCCCTCAAGACATTTTGTGGTGACCATTAACACAGGCTTAAACCTGCGTTTGCAGGTAACGGCCAGAGGGCGGCAGTCTTTCAACATTCCCCACTCTGGTACTAGGGAAACAGACCTTCCGGCCATTGTTGTTCCTCGGTTATAAATTAGACTGGAATATGCCTGAATAAACCCACAAATGCTGATGTCACCTTACTTATGTTTGACTTTTAAATTTAACTTATATTTATTATTGGAGTAATATTACATTGTGTAAATGGAACAGTTCTTCTTGGTGCCATTCCTCTGTTGATGGACACTTTCATTGCTTCCAAATGTTGGCTATGCTAAATATGGCTGGAGGGCAGGATTGCCAGCCTGTGACGTTTTGATTCTCATTTTCTCAGGAGATAGGCCCAGCAGTGGGTATGACTGATTGACGGGTAGCTCAATGTTGACCTTTTCAAGGCACTTCCATTGTGTTTTCATTAGTGGCTCTTACCACGTCCCCCTTAGAGCCGAGTGTACGAATGCCTCCACAGTCCCTTCAGCATTTATTTTTTGAAGCATTTTTGCTGATGGCCATTCTGACTGCTGTGAGCTGATAGGTTTTTGTAATTTGGGTTTGCATGTCTTTCAAAATTCCTAAAATACATCATTTTTCCACACCTTTTTCTTTTCTCTTAAAAGAAAAAAACGGTGAGCACAATATACCTCTTGAAATTGGCTTCTTGGAAGGTTGCCCTTTTTGAAATTGTTGATCCATTTTTGGTCCCAGGATTTATTTGGAGGGCAGGTGTCATTTACAGAATTGCAAGTTGGTGAATATTTAGTGAGCTTTAGCAGTGGGTTTAAAGCTGCTGTTGTGGGAAATGACCACTGGAAGGCAGCATTACTCCTTTCCCAAATCTGGGTGCTAGGGCAGCAGAGCCTTTCTGGAAGTCGTGTTCCTAGGTTGTAAATTAATACGGCATGTGCCAGGAGAAACCCCCATAAGTTTATGTCTCATTACTTCTTGTTTTTGTTAATTGTTTTAATCGGGGTAAAGATTAGAATATTGTTTGTCCTAGGGGTACACAATCTGCTTCATTTGTACGTTATATATGTCTTTTCTACAGATCCTCTTCCCATGTAAAATATTACAGAGTGTTCTGTAGACCTCCCTTGCTATATGGTCGGTCTCTTTGAAATATGTATATAATATGTATTTGGATATGTATAGTAACACTTCTCTCATTTATCCATTCCCCCCACCTTTCCTTTTAGATGAGCACAGTTGGTTTTCTAAGTCTGTGAGTGTCTTTCTCTGTGGAAATATGTTCATTTGTGTCAGTTATTAGGTAACGCCTATAAGGAATATCATAGGATAGAGGTCTTTTGCTTTCCGACTTACCTCATGTTTTGTGATTATCTCCAGGCTCATCTCTGGTGCCTCAAAGAGCAGTGTTTCATTGTTTTCCTTGGCTAATATTTCATTGTGTACATGGACCCCTTCTTCTTTATCCATTCACCCGTTGATGGACATTTTGGTTGCTTCCCATCTTGGCTCTTTTGAATAAGGCTGCAGTGCAGCTTTTGCAGCGTGTGTCTTTTCGATTCTGGTCTTCTCAGGTGAGAGGCCCAGTGGTGTGCCTGCTGGATTGAATAATAAATCCTTAGGTTGAGCTTTTATCCATTTTCCTGTTTTTTTTTTAAAGAGAGTGAGGAATACTTACCTCTTCATACTATCTTCTTGAAACATTTGCCTGTTTTGAATTTTTTTGTCCATTCCTTACCCAAGCACAATTTTTGACGGCAGGTGTCCTTTACAGCCCTGAGTCCTTGTGAATTTTAAGTGACCATTAGCTGTGGGTTTAAAGCTGTTCTTGTGGGAAACGGCCACAAGGCGGCAGCATTTCTCCTTTACCAAATCTGATTACTAGGGCAACAGAGCCTTATTGGATGTGGTGTGCTAGGTTGTAAATTAGAATGGAATGTGCCAGGAAAAAGCCCTTGAAGTTTATGTGTCATTACTTCTTGTTCGTATTTTTAACATAATTTTTATTTTTTATCACAGCAAATTTGATTACAATGGTTTGTTTCTTCTAGGTGTGCAAGATGTGGTTCTTTCACACATATACATATATCTATTCTTCTTCGGAATCTTTTCCCATGTAGGTGATGACACAATGTTGAGTAGTCTTCTCTTGGTATTCTGTAGGTCTTTGGTGATTATATATTACACGTGTGTTTGTATATCTCTGTTAACCTCAATATGGTGATGTATCCAATCCTCACACCTTTCCATTTGGTGAGCCATAAGTTTTAGTAGTGAATCTGTGATTGCCTTTCTCTGTGGAAATATCTTCCTTTGTATCAACTTTTAGGTAACACCTGTATGTGATATGATAGGATATGTGTCTTTCGCTTTGTCACTTACTCCAAGATGCGTAATTACTTCTAGACTCATCTATGGTGCTTCAAATGGCATTGTTTCATTTTTTCGCTAGCTCATATTCCATCTGTACATGTAGCAGTTCTTCTTTGTCCACCCATCTGTCGGTGGACTTTTTGGTTACCTCCATATCTTGGCTACTGTAATACTAAGCAATGCAGATTTGCCTGCCTGTGTCTTTCCAATTCTGTCTTCTTAGGTTATAGGTCCAGGTATAGGTGTACTGGATCATATGGTAGCTCAGCGTTAACCTTTTAAAGGCACCTCCATTCTGTTCTCTTTAGTGGCTCTTTCCAGATTACGTCCCACTTAAAGTTGAGGGTTTGCATTTCTCCACAGCACCTTTAGCATTTATTCTATGTGGTTTTTTGCTGATGGTTATTCTGACTGGTGTGAGCTGATACCTCTTTGTGGTTGAATTTGCATGTGTCTCATAATCCGTTGAAATTGAACTTTAAGGCATGTCCTTTTCATTTTTCCAGCTGTGATTATGGCTTAGCTCTTCAAAGTGTTTTCTTAAAGTATGTGTCACATTTTGAAATATTTTAACCATTACCTTCTTCAAGACATTTTGAGAGCAGGTTTCATTTATAGCCCAGCAATACTTGTTCATATGAAGTGACCATTAGCCCAGGCTTTAAAGCTGCTTTTGCAGGTAACGGCCAGAGGGTGGCAGCCTTTCTATGTTCCCCACGCTGGTACTTGGGAAACAGACCTACCCGCCAGTGGTGTTCTTCGGTTATAAATTAGAGTGGAATGTGCTCGGATAAACCCACAAATGCTGATGTCTCCTTACATTTGTTTGTTTCTTAAAGTTAATTTATATTTTTTTACTGGAGTAATATTCCATTGTATACAAGGACCACTTCTTCTTGGTGCATTCCTCTGTTGATGGACATTTTTGTTGCTTCCAAGTGTTGACTATGGTAAATATTGCTGGCGTACAGGTTTGCCAGCCTGTGACTTTTTGAATCTCATTTTCTCAGGTGATAAGCCCAGCAGATGGTATGCTTGATTCACTGGTAGCTCAATGTTTACCTTTTCAAAGCACCTCCATTGTGTTTTCATTAGTGGCTCTTCCCACGTCCCCCTTACAGCTGAGGGTACACATTTCTCCACAATCCCTTCAGCATGTATTGTTTGCAGCATTTTTGCTGATGGACATTCTGCCTGGAGTGAGCTGATAGGTTTTTGTAAATTGGGTTTGCATGTCTTTAAAAATTCCTAAAATTTATCATTTTTCCAGGCGTTTTTCTATTCTGGTATTAGAAAAAAGTGTGAGTTCAATATACCTCTTGAAATTATCTTGTTGAAAGATTGCCCTCTTTTTAATATTCTGGTGGATTTTCGTCCCCAGGATATTTTTTTGAAGGCAGGTGTCATTTACAGGCCTGCAATGTGTGTGAATATTTAGTAACCATTAGCACTGGGTGTAAGCTGCTGTTGTAGTAAACGGCCACAAGGCAGGAGCACTTCTCCATTATCAAATCTGGTTACTAGGGCAGCAGAGCCGTTCTGGAAGTGGTTTTCCTAGCTTGTAAATTTGAATGGAATGTGCCAGGAAAACCCCCATAAGTTTATGTTTGATTAATTCTTGTTTGTTGTTTTAATTTTTAAAATTGGGGTAATGTTTAGAATGTTGTCTGTCCAAGGTGTACACACTCTGGTTCATTTACACATTATATATATCTATATATTTCGAGATCCTCTTCCCTTGTCAATTATTACAGAGTGTTCCGTAGACCTCCCTTGCTATATGGTGGGTCTTTTTGATATATGTATATAATATGTGTTTGTATCCATATGGTAACGCTAATCTTCATTTATCCAATCCCCCCACCTTCCCTTTTAGATAAGCATAGTTTTTTTTCTAAGTCTGTGAGTGCCTTTCTCTGTGGAAATATGTTCATTTGTGTCCGTTATTAGATAACGCCTATAAGTGATATCATAGAATATAGGTCTTTTGCTTTCCGACTGACCTCATGTTTTGTGATTATCTCCAGGCTCATCTGTGGCACCTCAAAGAGCAGTGTTTCACTGTTTTCCATGGCTAATATTCCATTGTGTACATGGACCACTTCTTCTTTATCCATTCACCTGTGGATGGACATTTTGGTTGCTTCACTGTCTTGTCTATAGTGAATAAGGCTGCAGTGAAGCTTTTGCAGCCCGGGTCTTCTCGATTCTGGTCTTCTCAGGTGAGAGGCCCAGTGGTGCACCTGCTGGATTGAATGATACCTCAATTTTTACTTTCAAACGCAGCTCCTTTCTGTTCTCATTATTGGCTCTTAACCACTTTACATCTCACCAGCAGCTAGAGGGTACACAGTTCTGTAAAGCCCCTTCAGCATTTATTGTCTGTAGACTTTTTGCTGATGGTCAGTCGACTGGTGTGAGTTGAAACCGTTTTGTAGATTAGATTGCATGAGTCTAATACTTCCTGAGGTTGAGCTTTTATCCATTTTCCTTTTTTGAAAAAGACAGTGAGTAAAACTTACCTCTTCATACAGTCTTCTTGAAACATTTGCCTGTTTTGAATTTTTTAATCCATTCCCTACCTCAGCACAGTTTTGAGGGCAGGTGTCTCTACAGCCCTGAGTCCTTGTGAATGTTAAGTGACCATTAGCTGTGGGTTAAAAGCCGCTCTTGCGGGAAACGGCAAAAGGCGGCAGCATTTCTCCTTTACCAAATCTGGTCACCAGGGCAACAGAGCCTTAATGGAAGTCGTGTTCTAGGTTGTAAATTACAATGGAATGTGCCAGGAGAAAGCCTTTAAATTTATGTCTCATTACTTCTTGTTCGTATTTTTAATTTTTAGTTTTTCATCACAGCAAATTTGATTACAATGTTTTGTTTGTTCTAGGTGTGCAAGTTGTGGTTCTTTCATACATATACATATATCTATTCTTCTTCGGATCCTTTTCCCATGTAGGTTAGGACACAATGTTGAGTAGTCTTCTCTTGGTATTGCGTACGTCTTTGGTGATTATGTATTTCACATGTGTTTTTATACGTCTGTTAACCCCAGTATAGTAATGTGTCCAATCCTCACACCTTTCCATTTGGTGAACCATACGTTTTTGTACTGAATCTGTGATTGCCTTTCTGCGTGGATATATCTTTGTTGGTATCAATTCGTAGGTAACACCTGTAACTGATATGGTAGCATATATGTCTTTCGCTTTGTCACTTACTCCAAGTTGCGTGATTACTTCTAGACTCATCTTTGGTGCTGCAAATGGCATTGTTTCATTTTATCGCTAGCTCATAATCCATCTGTACATGTAGCAGTTCTGCTTTGTCCACCCATCTGTCGGTGGACTTTTTGGTGACTCCCGTATCTTGGCTATTGTAATACTGTGCAATGCAGATTTGCCTGCCTCTTTCTTTCCAATTCTGTCTTCTTAGGTTATAGGTCCGGGAATAAGCCTCTGGATCATAAGGTAGCTCAGTGTTTACCTTTTAAAGGCACCTCCATTCTGTTCTCATGAGTGGCTCTTTCCAGGTTACATCCCACTTAAAGTTGAGGGTTTGCATTTCTCCACAGCACCTTCAGCATTTATTCTTTGTAGTTTTTTACTGACGGTTATTCTGACTGGTGTGAGCTGATACGTCTTTGTGGTTGAATTTGCATGTGTCTCATAATCCGTTAAAACTGAGCTTTAAGGCAGGTCCTTTTCATTTTTCAGGCTGTGAGTACAGCTTAGTTCTTCAAAGTGTTTTCTTAAAGTATGTGTCCTATTTTAAAATTATTTGGCCATTACCTCCCTCAAGACATTTTGTGGTGACCATTAACACAGGCTTAAACCTGCGTTTGCAGGTAACGGCCAGAGGGCGGCAGTCTTTCAACATTCCCCACTCTGGTACTAGGGAAACAGACCTTCCGGCCATTGTTGTTCCTCGGTTATAAATTAGACTGGAATATGCCTGAATAAACCCACAAATGCTGATGTCACCTTACTTATGTTTGACTTTTAAATTTAACTTATATTTATTATTGGAGTAATATTACATTGTGTAAATGGAACAGTTCTTCTTGGTGCCATTCCTCTGTTGATGGACACTTTCATTGCTTCCAAATGTTGGCTATGCTAAATATGGCTGGAGGGCAGGATTGCCAGCCTGTGACGTTTTGATTCTCATTTTCTCAGGAGATAGGCCCAGCAGTGGGTATGACTGATTGACGGGTAGCTCAATGTTGACCTTTTCAAGGCACTTCCATTGTGTTTTCATTAGTGGCTCTTACCACGTCCCCCTTAGAGCCGAGTGTACGAATGCCTCCACAGTCCCTTCAGCATTTATTTTTTGAAGCATTTTTGCTGATGGCCATTCTGACTGCTGTGAGCTGATAGGTTTTTGTAATTTGGGTTTGCATGTCTTTCAAAATTCCTAAAATACATCATTTTTCCACACCTTTTTCTTTTCTCTTAAAAGAAAAAAACGGTGAGCACAATATACCTCTTGAAATTGGCTTCTTGGAAGGTTGCCCTTTTTGAAATTGTTGATCCATTTTTGGTCCCAGGATTTATTTGGAGGGCAGGTGTCATTTACAGAATTGCAAGTTGGTGAATATTTAGTGAGCTTTAGCAGTGGGTTTAAAGCTGCTGTTGTGGGAAATGACCACTGGAAGGCAGCATTACTCCTTTCCCAAATCTGGGTGCTAGGGCAGCAGAGCCTTTCTGGAAGTCGTGTTCCTAGGTTGTAAATTAATACGGCATGTGCCAGGAGAAACCCCCATAAGTTTATGTCTCATTACTTCTTGTTTTTGTTAATTGTTTTAATCGGGGTAAAGATTAGAATATTGTTTGTCCTAGGGGTACACAATCTGCTTCATTTGTACGTTATATATGTCTTTTCTACAGATCCTCTTCCCATGTAAAATATTACAGAGTGTTCTGTAGACCTCCCTTGCTATATGGTCGGTCTCTTTGAAATATGTATATAATATGTATTTGGATATGTATAGTAACACTTCTCTCATTTATCCATTCCCCCCACCTTTCCTTTTAGATGAGCACAGTTGGTTTTCTAAGTCTGTGAGTGTCTTTCTCTGTGGAAATATGTTCATTTGTGTCAGTTATTAGGTAACGCCTATAAGGAATATCATAGGATAGAGGTCTTTTGCTTTCCGACTTACCTCATGTTTTGTGATTATCTCCAGGCTCATCTCTGGTGCCTCAAAGAGCAGTGTTTCATTGTTTTCCTTGGCTAATATTTCATTGTGTACATGGACCCCTTCTTCTTTATCCATTCACCCGTTGATGGACATTTTGGTTGCTTCCCATCTTGGCTCTTTTGAATAAGGCTGCAGTGCAGCTTTTGCAGCGTGTGTCTTTTCGATTCTGGTCTTCTCAGGTGAGAGGCCCAGTGGTGTGCCTGCTGGATTGAATAATAAATCCTTAGGTTGAGCTTTTATCCATTTTCCTGTTTTTTTTTTAAAGAGAGTGAGGAATACTTACCTCTTCATACTATCTTCTTGAAACATTTGCCTGTTTTGAATTTTTTTGTCCATTCCTTACCCAAGCACAATTTTTGACGGCAGGTGTCCTTTACAGCCCTGAGTCCTTGTGAATTTTAAGTGACCATTAGCTGTGGGTTTAAAGCTGTTCTTGTGGGAAACGGCCACAAGGCGGCAGCATTTCTCCTTTACCAAATCTGATTACTAGGGCAACAGAGCCTTATTGGATGTGGTGTGCTAGGTTGTAAATTAGAATGGAATGTGCCAGGAAAAAGCCCTTGAAGTTTATGTGTCATTACTTCTTGTTCGTATTTTTAACATAATTTTTATTTTTTATCACAGCAAATTTGATTACAATGGTTTGTTTCTTCTAGGTGTGCAAGATGTGGTTCTTTCACACATATACATATATCTATTCTTCTTCGGAATCTTTTCCCATGTAGGTGATGACACAATGTTGAGTAGTCTTCTCTTGGTATTCTGTAGGTCTTTGGTGATTATATATTACACGTGTGTTTGTATATCTCTGTTAACCTCAATATGGTGATGTATCCAATCCTCACACCTTTCCATTTGGTGAGCCATAAGTTTTAGTAGTGAATCTGTGATTGCCTTTCTCTGTGGAAATATCTTCCTTTGTATCAACTTTTAGGTAACACCTGTATGTGATATGATAGGATATGTGTCTTTCGCTTTGTCACTTACTCCAAGATGCGTAATTACTTCTAGACTCATCTATGGTGCTTCAAATGGCATTGTTTCATTTTTTCGCTAGCTCATATTCCATCTGTACATGTAGCAGTTCTTCTTTGTCCACCCATCTGTCGGTGGACTTTTTGGTTACCTCCATATCTTGGCTACTGTAATACTAAGCAATGCAGATTTGCCTGCCTGTGTCTTTCCAATTCTGTCTTCTTAGGTTATAGGTCCAGGTATAGGTGTACTGGATCATATGGTAGCTCAGCGTTAACCTTTTAAAGGCACCTCCATTCTGTTCTCTTTAGTGGCTCTTTCCAGATTACGTCCCACTTAAAGTTGAGGGTTTGCATTTCTCCACAGCACCTTTAGCATTTATTCTATGTGGTTTTTTGCTGATGGTTATTCTGACTGGTGTGAGCTGATACCTCTTTGTGGTTGAATTTGCATGTGTCTCATAATCCGTTGAAATTGAACTTTAAGGCATGTCCTTTTCATTTTTCCAGCTGTGATTATGGCTTAGCTCTTCAAAGTGTTTTCTTAAAGTATGTGTCACATTTTGAAATATTTTAACCATTACCTTCTTCAAGACATTTTGAGAGCAGGTTTCATTTATAGCCCAGCAATACTTGTTCATATGAAGTGACCATTAGCCCAGGCTTTAAAGCTGCTTTTGCAGGTAACGGCCAGAGGGTGGCAGCCTTTCTATGTTCCCCACGCTGGTACTTGGGAAACAGACCTACCCGCCAGTGGTGTTCTTCGGTTATAAATTAGAGTGGAATGTGCTCGGATAAACCCACAAATGCTGATGTCTCCTTACATTTGTTTGTTTCTTAAAGTTAATTTATATTTTTTTACTGGAGTAATATTCCATTGTATACAAGGACCACTTCTTCTTGGTGCATTCCTCTGTTGATGGACATTTTTGTTGCTTCCAAGTGTTGACTATGGTAAATATTGCTGGCGTACAGGTTTGCCAGCCTGTGACTTTTTGAATCTCATTTTCTCAGGTGATAAGCCCAGCAGATGGTATGCTTGATTCACTGGTAGCTCAATGTTTACCTTTTCAAAGCACCTCCATTGTGTTTTCATTAGTGGCTCTTCCCACGTCCCCCTTACAGCTGAGGGTACACATTTCTCCACAATCCCTTCAGCATGTATTGTTTGCAGCATTTTTGCTGATGGACATTCTGCCTGGAGTGAGCTGATAGGTTTTTGTAAATTGGGTTTGCATGTCTTTAAAAATTCCTAAAATTTATCATTTTTCCAGGCGTTTTTCTATTCTGGTATTAGAAAAAAGTGTGAGTTCAATATACCTCTTGAAATTATCTTGTTGAAAGATTGCCCTCTTTTTAATATTCTGGTGGATTTTCGTCCCCAGGATATTTTTTTGAAGGCAGGTGTCATTTACAGGCCTGCAATGTGTGTGAATATTTAGTAACCATTAGCACTGGGTGTAAGCTGCTGTTGTAGTAAACGGCCACAAGGCAGGAGCACTTCTCCATTATCAAATCTGGTTACTAGGGCAGCAGAGCCGTTCTGGAAGTGGTTTTCCTAGCTTGTAAATTTGAATGGAATGTGCCAGGAAAACCCCCATAAGTTTATGTTTGATTAATTCTTGTTTGTTGTTTTAATTTTTAAAATTGGGGTAATGTTTAGAATGTTGTCTGTCCAAGGTGTACACACTCTGGTTCATTTACACATTATATATATCTATATATTTCGAGATCCTCTTCCCTTGTCAATTATTACAGAGTGTTCCGTAGACCTCCCTTGCTATATGGTGGGTCTTTTTGATATATGTATATAATATGTGTTTGTATCCATATGGTAACGCTAATCTTCATTTATCCAATCCCCCCACCTTCCCTTTTAGATAAGCATAGTTTTTTTTCTAAGTCTGTGAGTGCCTTTCTCTGTGGAAATATGTTCATTTGTGTCCGTTATTAGATAACGCCTATAAGTGATATCATAGAATATAGGTCTTTTGCTTTCCGACTGACCTCATGTTTTGTGATTATCTCCAGGCTCATCTGTGGCGCCTCAAAGAGCAGTGTTTCACTGTTTTCCATGGCTAATATTCCATTGTGTACATGGACCACTTCTTCTTTATCCATTCACCTGTGGATGGACATTTTGGTTGCTTCACTGTCTTGTCTATAGTGAATAAGGCTGCAGTGAAGCTTTTGCAGCCCGGGTCTTCTCGATTCTGGTCTTCTCAGGTGAGAGGCCCAGTGGTGCACCTGCTGGATTGAATGATACCTCAATTTTTACTTTCAAACGCAGCTCCTTTCTGTTCTCATTATTGGCTCTTAACCACTTTACATCTCACCAGCAGCTAGAGGGTACACAGTTCTGTAAAGCCCCTTCAGCATTTATTGTCTGTAGACTTTTTGCTGATGGTCAGTCGACTGGTGTGAGTTGAAACCGTTTTGTAGATTAGATTGCATGAGTCTAATACTTCCTGAGGTTGAGCTTTTATCCATTTTCCTTTTTTGAAAAAGACAGTGAGTAAAACTTACCTCTTCATACAGTCTTCTTGAAACATTTGCCTGTTTTGAATTTTTTAATCCATTCCCTACCTCAGCACAGTTTTGAGGGCAGGTGTCTCTACAGCCCTGAGTCCTTGTGAATGTTAAGTGACCATTAGCTGTGGGTTAAAAGCCGCTCTTGCGGGAAACGGCAAAAGGCGGCAGCATTTCTCCTTTACCAAATCTGGTCACCAGGGCAACAGAGCCTTAATGGAAGTCGTGTTCTAGGTTGTAAATTACAATGGAATGTGCCAGGAGAAAGCCTTTAAATTTATGTCTCATTACTTCTTGTTCGTATTTTTAATTTTTAGTTTTTCATCACAGCAAATTTGATTACAATGTTTTGTTTGTTCTAGGTGTGCAAGTTGTGGTTCTTTCATACATATACATATATCTATTCTTCTTCGGATCCTTTTCCCATGTAGGTTAGGACACAATGTTGAGTAGTCTTCTCTTGGTATTGCGTACGTCTTTGGTGATTATGTATTTCACATGTGTTTTTATACGTCTGTTAACCCCAGTATAGTAATGTGTCCAATCCTCACACCTTTCCATTTGGTGAACCATACGTTTTTGTACTGAATCTGTGATTGCCTTTCTGCGTGGATATATCTTTGTTGGTATCAATTCGTAGGTAACACCTGTAACTGATATGGTAGCATATATGTCTTTCGCTTTGTCACTTACTCCAAGTTGCGTGATTACTTCTAGACTCATCTTTGGTGCTGCAAATGGCATTGTTTCATTTTATCGCTAGCTCATAATCCATCTGTACATGTAGCAGTTCTGCTTTGTCCACCCATCTGTCGGTGGACTTTTTGGTGACTCCCGTATCTTGGCTATTGTAATACTGTGCAATGCAGATTTGCCTGCCTCTTTCTTTCCAATTCTGTCTTCTTAGGTTATAGGTCCGGGAATAAGCCTCTGGATCATAAGGTAGCTCAGTGTTTACCTTTTAAAGGCACCTCCATTCTGTTCTCATGAGTGGCTCTTTCCAGGTTACATCCCACTTAAAGTTGAGGGTTTGCATTTCTCCACAGCACCTTCAGCATTTATTCTTTGTAGTTTTTTACTGACGGTTATTCTGACTGGTGTGAGCTGATACGTCTTTGTGGTTGAATTTGCATGTGTCTCATAATCCGTTAAAACTGAGCTTTAAGGCAGGTCCTTTTCATTTTTCAGGCTGTGAGTACAGCTTAGTTCTTCAAAGTGTTTTCTTAAAGTATGTGTCCTATTTTAAAATTATTTGGCCATTACCTCCCTCAAGACATTTTGTGGTGACCATTAACACAGGCTTAAACCTGCGTTTGCAGGTAACGGCCAGAGGGCGGCAGTCTTTCAACATTCCCCACTCTGGTACTAGGGAAACAGACCTTCCGGCCATTGTTGTTCCTCGGTTATAAATTAGACTGGAATATGCCTGAATAAACCCACAAATGCTGATGTCACCTTACTTATGTTTGACTTTTAAATTTAACTTATATTTATTATTGGAGTAATATTACATTGTGTAAATGGAACAGTTCTTCTTGGTGCCATTCCTCTGTTGATGGACACTTTCATTGCTTCCAAATGTTGGCTATGCTAAATATGGCTGGAGGGCAGGATTGCCAGCCTGTGACGTTTTGATTCTCATTTTCTCAGGAGATAGGCCCAGCAGTGGGTATGACTGATTGACGGGTAGCTCAATGTTGACCTTTTCAAGGCACTTCCATTGTGTTTTCATTAGTGGCTCTTACCACGTCCCCCTTAGAGCCGAGTGTACGCATGCCTCCACAGTCCCTTCAGCATTTATTTTTTGAAGCATTTTTGCTGATGGCCATTCTGACTGCTGTGAGCTGATAGGTTTTTGTAATTTGGGTTTGCATGTCTTTCAAAATTCCTAAAATACATCATTTTTCCACACCTTTTTCTTTTCTCTTAAAAGAAAAAAACGGTGAGCACAATATACCTCTTGAAATTGGCTTCTTGGAAGGTTGCCCTTTTTGAAATTGTTGATCCATTTTTGGTCCCAGGATTTATTTGGAGGGCAGGTGTCATTTACAGAATTGCAAGTTGGTGAATATTTAGTGAGCTTTAGCAGTGGGTTTAAAGCTGCTGTTGTGGGAAATGACCACTGGAAGGCAGCATTACTCCTTTCCCAAATCTGGGTGCTAGGGCAGCAGAGCCTTTCTGGAAGTCGTGTTCCTAGGTTGTAAATTAATACGGCATGTGCCAGGAGAAACCCCCATAAGTTTATGTCTCATTACTTCTTGTTTTTGTTAATTGTTTTAATCGGGGTAAAGATTAGAATATTGTTTGTCCTAGGGGTACACAATCTGCTTCATTTGTACGTTATATATGTCTTTTCTACAGATCCTCTTCCCATGTAAAATATTACAGAGTGTTCTGTAGACCTCCCTTGCTATATGGTCGGTCTCTTTGAAATATGTATATAATATGTATTTGGATATGTATAGTAACACTTCTCTCATTTATCCATTCCCCCCACCTTTCCTTTTAGATGAGCACAGTTGGTTTTCTAAGTCTGTGAGTGTCTTTCTCTGTGGAAATATGTTCATTTGTGTCAGTTATTAGGTAACGCCTATAAGGAATATCATAGGATAGAGGTCTTTTGCTTTCCGACTTACCTCATGTTTTGTGATTATCTCCAGGCTCATCTCTGGTGCCTCAAAGAGCAGTGTTTCATTGTTTTCCTTGGCTAATATTTCATTGTGTACATGGACCCCTTCTTCTTTATCCATTCACCCGTTGATGGACATTTTGGTTGCTTCCCATCTTGGCTCTTTTGAATAAGGCTGCAGTGCAGCTTTTGCAGCGTGTGTCTTTTCGATTCTGGTCTTCTCAGGTGAGAGGCCCAGTGGTGTGCCTGCTGGATTGAATGGTACCTCAATTTTTACTTTTAAACGCAGTTCCTTTCTGTTCTCATTATTGGCTGTTAACCACTTTACATCTCACCAGCACCTAGAGGTTACACAGTTCTCTACAACCCCATCAGCATTTATTGTTTGTAGACTTTTTGCTGACGGTCAGTCGACAGGTGTGAGTTGAAACCTTTTGGTTGAATAGATTGCCTGAGTCTAATAATTCCTTAGGTTGAGCTTTTATCCATTTTCCTGTTTTTTTTTTAAAGAGAGTGAGGAATACTTACCTCTTCATACTATCTTCTTGAAACATTTGCCTGTTTTGAATTTTTTTGTCCATTCCTTACCCAAGCACAATTTTTGACGGCAGGTGTCCTTTACAGCCCTGAGTCCTTGTGAATTTTAAGTGACCATTAGCTGTGGGTTTAAAGCTGTTCTTGCGGGAAACGGCCACAAGGCGGCAGCATTTCACCTTTACCAAATCTGATTACTAGGGCAACAGAGCCTTATTGGAAGTGGTGTGCTAGGTTGTAAATTAGAATGGAATGTGCCAGGAAAAAGCCCTTGAAGTTTATGTGTCATTACTTCTTGTTCGTATTTTTAACATAATTTTTATTTTTTATCACAGCAAATTTGATTACAATGGTTTGTTTCTTCTAGGTGTGCAAGATGTGGTTCTTTCACACATATACATATATCTATTCTTCTTCGGAATCTTTTCCCATGTAGGTGATGACACAATGTTGAGTAGTCTTCTCTTGGTATTCTGTAGGTCTTTGGTGATTATATATTACACGTGTGTTTGTATATCTCTGTTAACCTCAATATGGTGATGTATCCAATCCTCACACCTTTCCATTTGGTGAGCCATAAGTTTTAGTAGTGAATCTGTGATTGCCTTTCTCTGTGGAAATATCTTCCTTTGTATCAACTTTTAGGTAACACCTGTATGTGATATGATAGGATATGTGTCTTTCGCTTTGTCACTTACTCCAAGATGCGTAATTACTTCTAGACTCATCTATGGTGCTTCAAATGGCATTGTTTCATTTTTTCGCTAGCTCATATTCCATCTGTACATGTAGCAGTTCTTCTTTGTCCACCCATCTGTCGGTGGACTTTTTGGTTACTTCCATATCTTGGCTACTGTAATACTATGCAATGCAGATTTGCCTGCCTGTGTCTTTCCAATTCTGTCTTCTTAGGTTATAGGTCCAGGTATAGGTGTACTGGATCATATGGTAGCTCAGCGTTAACCTTTTAAAGGCACCTCCATTCTGTTCTCTTTAGTGGCTCTTTCCAGATTACGTCTTAACCCTTAACTTAAAGTTGAGGGTTTGCATTTCTCCACAGCACCTTTAGCATTTATTCTATGTGGTTTTTTGCTGATGGTTATTCTGACTGGTGTGAGCTGATACCTCTTTGTGGTTGAATTTGCATGGGTCTCATAATCCGTTGAAATTGAACTTTAAGGCATGTCCTTTTCATTTTTCCAGCTGTGATTATGGCTTAGCTCTTCAAAGTGTTTTCTTAAAGTATGTGTCACATTTTGAAATATTTTAACCATTACCTTCTTCAAGACATTTTGAGAGCAGGTTTCATTTATAGCCCAGCAGTACTTGTTCATATGAAGTGACCATTAGCCCAGGCTTTAAAGCTGCTTTTGCAGGTAACGGCCAGAGGGTGGCAGCCTTTCTATGTTCCCCACGCTGGTACTTGGGAAACAGACCTACCCGCCAGTGGTGTTCTTCGGTTATAAATTAGAGTGGAATGTGCTCGGATAAACCCACAAATGCTGATGTCTCCTTACATTTGTTTGTTTCTTAAAGTTAATTTATATTTTTTTACTGGAGTAATATTCCATTGTATACAAGGACCACTTCTTCTTGGTGCATTCCTCTGTTGATGGACATTTTTGTTGCTTCCAAGTGTTGACTATGGTAAACATTGCTGGCGTACAGGTTTGCCAGCCTGTGACTTTTTGAATCTCATTTTCTCAGGTGATAAGCCCAGCAGATGGTATGCTTGATTCACTGGTAGCTCAATGTTTACCTTTTCAAAGCACCTCCATTGTGTTTTCATTAGTGGCTCTTCGCACGTCCCCCTTACAGCTGAGGGTACACATTTCTCCACAATCCCTTCAGCATGTATTGTTTGCAGCATTTTTGCTGATGGACATTCTGCCTGGAGTGAGCTGATAGGTTTTTGTAAATTGGGTTTGCATGTCTTTAAAAATTCCTAAAATTTATCATTTTTCCAGGCGTTTTTCTATTCTGGTATTAGAAAAAAGTGTGAGTTCAATATACCTCTTGAAATTATCTTGTTGAAAGATTGCCCTCTTTTTAATATTCTGGTGGATTTTCGTCCCCAGGATATTTTTTTGAAGGCAGGTGTCATTTACAGGCCTGCAATGTGTGTGAATATTTAGTAACCATTAGCACTGGGTGTAAGCTGCTGTTGTAGTAAACGGCCACAAGGCAGGAGCACTTCTCCATTATCAAATCTGGTTACTAGGGCAGCAGAGCCGTTCTGGAAGTGGTTTTCCTAGCTTGTAAATTTGAATGGAATGTGCCAGGAAAACCCCCATAAGTTTATGTTTGATTAATGCTTGTTTGTTGTTTTAATTTTTAAAATTGGGGTAATGTTTAGAATGTTGTCTGTCCAAGGTGTACACACTCTGGTTCATTTACACATTATATATATCTATATATTTCGAGATCCTCTTCCCTTGTCAATTATTACAGAGTGTTCCGTAGACCTCCCTTGCTATATGGTGGGTCTTTTTGATATATGTATATAATATGTGTTTGTATCCATATGGTAACGCTAATCTTCATTTATCCAATCCCCCCACCTTCCCTTTTAGATAAGCATAGGTTTTTTTCTAAGTCTGTGAGTGCCTTTCTCTGTGGAAATATGTTCATTTGTGTCCGTTATTAGATAACGCCTATAAGTGATATCATAGAATATAGGTCTTTTGCTTTCCGACTGACCTCATGTTTTGTGATTATCTCCAGGCTCATCTGTGGCGCCTCAAAGAGCAGTGTTTCACTGTTTTCCATGGCTAATATTCCATTGTGTACATGGACCACTTCTTCTTTATCCATTCACCTGTGGATGGACATTTTGGTTGCTTCACTGTCTTGTCTATAGTGAATAAGGCTGCAGTGAAGCTTTTGCAGCCCGGGTCTTCTCGATTCTGGTCTTCTCAGGTGAGAGGCCCAGTGGTGCACCTGCTGGATTGAATGATACCTCAATTTTTACTTTCAAACGCAGCTCCTTTCTGTTCTCATTATTGGCTCTTAACCACTTTACATCTCACCAGCAGCTAGAGGGTACACAGTTCTGTAAAACCCCTTCAGCATTTATTGTCTGTAGACTTTTTGCTGATGGTCAGTCGACTGGTGTGAGTTGAAACCGTTTTGTAGATTAGATTGCATGAGTCTAATACTTCCTGAGGTTGAGCTTTTATCCATTTTCCTTTTTTGAAAAAGACAGTGAGTAAAACTTACCTCTTCATACAGTCTTCTTGAAACATTTGCCTGTTTTGAATTTTTTAATCCATTCCCTACCTCAGCACAGTTTTGAGGGCAGGTGTCTCTACAGCCCTGAGTCCTTGTGAATGTTAAGTGACCATTAGCTGTGGGTTAAAAGCCGCTCTTGCGGGAAACGGCAAAAGGCGGCAGCATTTCTCCTTTACCAAATCTGGTCACCAGGGCAACAGAGCCTTAATGGAAGTCGTGTTCTAGGTTGTAAATTACAATGGAATGTGCCAGGAGAAAGCCTTTAAATTTATGTCTCATTACTTCTTGTTCGTATTTTTAATTTTTAGTTTTTCATCACAGCAAATTTGATTACAATGTTTTGTTTGTTCTAGGTGTGCAAGTTGTGGTTCTTTCATACATATACATATATCTATTCTTCTTCGGATCCTTTTCCCATGTAGGTTAGGACACAATGTTGAGTAGTCTTCTCTTGGTATTGCGTACGTCTTTGGTGATTATGTATTTCACATGTGTTTTTATACGTCTGTTAACCCCAGTATAGTAATGTGTCCAATCCTCACACCTTTCCATTTGGTGAACCATACGTTTTTGTACTGAATCTGTGATTGCCTTTCTGCGTGGATATATCTTTGTTGGTATCAATTCGTAGGTAACACCTGTAACTGATATGGTAGCATATATGTCTTTCGCTTTGTCACTTACTCCAAGTTGCGTGATTACTTCTAGACTCATCTTTGGTGCTGCAAATGGCATTGTTTCATTTTATCGCTAGCTCATAATCCATCTGTACATGTAGCAGTTCTGCTTTGTCCACCCATCTGTCGGTGGACTTTTTGGTGACTCCCGTATCTTGGCTATTGTAATACTGTGCAATGCAGATTTGCCTGCCTCTTTCTTTCCAATTCTGTCTTCTTAGGTTATAGGTCCGGGAATAAGCCTCTGGATCATAAGGTAGCTCAGTGTTTACCTTTTAAAGGCACCTCCATTCTGTTCTCATGAGTGGCTCTTTCCAGGTTACATCCCACTTAAAGTTGAGGGTTTGCATTTCTCCACAGCACCTTCAGCATTTATTCTTTGTAGTTTTTTACTGACGGTTATTCTGACTGGTGTGAGCTGATACGTCTTTGTGGTTGAATTTGCATGTGTCTCATAATCCGTTAAAACTGAGCTTTAAGGCAGGTCCTTTTCATTTTTCAGGCTGTGAGTACAGCTTAGTTCTTCAAAGTGTTTTCTTAAAGTATGTGTCCTATTTTAAAATTATTTGGCCATTACCTCCCTCAAGACATTTTGTGGTGACCATTAACACAGGCTTAAACCTGCGTTTGCAGGTAACGGCCAGAGGGCGGCAGTCTTTCAACATTCCCCACTCTGGTACTAGGGAAACAGACCTTCCGGCCATTGTTGTTCCTCGGTTATAAATTAGACTGGAATATGCCTGAATAAACCCACAAATGCTGATGTCACCTTACTTATGTTTGACTTTTAAATTTAACTTATATTTATTATTGGAGTAATATTACATTGTGTAAATGGAACAGTTCTTCTTGGTGCATTCCTCTGTTGATGGACACTTTCATTGCTTCCAAATGTTGGCTATGCTAAATATGGCTGGAGGGCAGGATTGCCAGCCTGTGACGTTTTGATTCTCATTTTCTCAGGAGATAGGCCCAGCAGTGGGTATGACTGATTGACGGGTAGCTCAATGTTGACCTTTTCAAGGCACTTCCATTGTGTTTTCATTAGTGGCTCTTACCACGTCCCCCTTAGAGCCGAGTGTACGCATGCCTCCACAGTCCCTTCAGCATTTATTTTTTGAAGCATTTTTGCTGATGGCCATTCTGACTGCTGTGAGCTGATAGGTTTTTGTAATTTGGGTTTGCATGTCTTTCAAAATTCCTAAAATACATCATTTTTCCACACCTTTTTCTTTTCTCTTAAAAGAAAAAAACGGTGAGCACAATATACCTCTTGAAATTGGCTTCTTGGAAGGTTGCCCTTTTTGAAATTGTTGATCCATTTTTGGTCCCAGGATTTATTTGGAGGGCAGGTGTCATTTACAGAATTGCAAGTTGGTGAATATTTAGTGAGCTTTAGCAGTGGGTTTAAAGCTGCTGTTGTGGGAAATGACCACTGGAAGGCAGCATTACTCCTTTCCCAAATCTGGGTGCTAGGGCAGCAGAGCCTTTCTGGAAGTCGTGTTCCTAGGTTGTAAATTAATACGGCATGTGCCAGGAGAAACCCCCATAAGTTTATGTCTCATTACTTCTTGTTTTTGTTAATTGTTTTAATCGGGGTAAAGATTAGAATATTGTTTGTCCTAGGGGTACACAATCTGCTTCATTTGTACGTTATATATGTCTTTTCTACAGATCCTCTTCCCATGTAAAATATTACAGAGTGTTCTGTAGACCTCCCTTGCTATATGGTCGGTCTCTTTGAAATATGTATATAATATGTATTTGGATATGTATAGTAACACTTCTCTCATTTATCCATTCCCCCCACCTTTCCTTTTAGATGAGCACAGTTGGTTTTCTAAGTCTGTGAGTGTCTTTCTCTGTGGAAATATGTTCATTTGTGTCAGTTATTAGGTAACGCCTATAAGGAATATCATAGGATAGAGGTCTTTTGCTTTCCGACTTACCTCATGTTTTGTGATTATCTCCAGGCTCATCTCTGGTGCCTCAAAGAGCAGTGTTTCATTGTTTTCCTTGGCTAATATTTCATTGTGTACATGGACCCCTTCTTCTTTATCCATTCACCCGTTGATGGACATTTTGGTTGCTTCCCATCTTGGCTCTTTTGAATAAGGCTGCAGTGCAGCTTTTGCAGCGTGTGTCTTTTCGATTCTGGTCTTCTCAGGTGAGAGGCCCAGTGGTGTGCCTGCTGGATTGAATGGTACCTCAATTTTTACTTTTAAACGCAGTTCCTTTCTGTTCTCATTATTGGCTGTTAACCACTTTACATCTCACCAGCACCTAGAGGTTACACAGTTCTCTACAACCCCATCAGCATTTATTGTTTGTAGACTTTTTGCTGACGGTCAGTCGACAGGTGTGAGTTGAAACCTTTTGGTTGAATAGATTGCCTGAGTCTAATAATTCCTTAGGTTGAGCTTTTATCCATTTTCCTGTTTTTTTTTTTAAAGAGAGTGAGGAATACTTACCTCTTCATACTATCTTCTTGAAACATTTGCCTGTTTTGAATTTTTTTGTCCATTCCTTACCCAAGCACAATTTTTGACGGCAGGTGTCCTTTACAGCCCTGAGTCCTTGTGAATTTTAAGTGACCATTAGCTGTGGGTTTAAAGCTGTTCTTGCGGGAAACGGCCACAAGGCGGCAGCATTTCACCTTTACCAAATCTGATTACTAGGGCAACAGAGCCTTATTGGAAGTGGTGTGCTAGGTTGTAAATTAGAATGGAATGTGCCAGGAAAAAGCCCTTGAAGTTTATGTGTCATTACTTCTTGTTCGTATTTTTAACATAATTTTTATTTTTTATCACAGCAAATTTGATTACAATGGTTTGTTTCTTCTAGGTGTGCAAGATGTGGTTCTTTCACACATATACATATATCTATTCTTCTTCGGAATCTTTTCCCATGTAGGTGATGACACAATGTTGAGTAGTCTTCTCTTGGTATTCTGTAGGTCTTTGGTGATTATATATTACACGTGTGTTTGTATATCTCTGTTAACCTCAATTTGGTGATGTATCCAATCCTCACACCTTTCCATTTGGTGAGCCATAAGTTTTAGTAGTGAATCTGTGATTGCCTTTCTCTGTGGAAATATCTTCCTTTGTATCAACTTTTAGGTAACACCTGTATGTGATATGATAGGATATGTGTCTTTCGCTTTGTCACTTACTCCAAGATGCGTAATTACTTCTAGACTCATCTATGGTGCTTCAAATGGCATTGTTTCATTTTTTCGCTAGCTCATATTCCATCTGTACATGTAGCAGTTCTTCTTTGTCCACCCATCTGTCGGTGGACTTTTTGGTTACTTCCATATCTTGGCTACTGTAATACTATGCAATGCAGATTTGCCTGCCTGTGTCTTTCCAATTCTGTCTTCTTAGGTTATAGGTCCAGGTATAGGTGTACTGGATCATATGGTAGCTCAGCGTTAACCTTTTAAAGGCACCTCCATTCTGTTCTCTTTAGTGGCTCTTTCCAGATTACGTCTTAACCCTTAACTTAAAGTTGAGGGTTTGCATTTCTCCACAGCACCTTTAGCATTTATTCTATGTGGTTTTTTGCTGATGGTTATTCTGACTGGTGTGAGCTGATACCTCTTTGTGGTTGAATTTGCATGGGTCTCATAATCCGTTGAAATTGAACTTTAAGGCATGTCCTTTTCATTTTTCCAGCTGTGATTATGGCTTAGCTCTTCAAAGTGTTTTCTTAAAGTATGTGTCACATTTTGAAATATTTTAACCATTACCTTCTTCAAGACATTTTGAGAGCAGGTTTCATTTATAGCCCAGCAGTACTTGTTCATATGAAGTGACCATTAGCCCAGGCTTTAAAGCTGCTTTTGCAGGTAACGGCCAGAGGGTGGCAGCCTTTCTATGTTCCCCACGCTGGTACTTGGGAAACAGACCTACCCGCCAGTGGTGTTCTTCGGTTATAAATTAGAGTGGAATGTGCTCGGATAAACCCACAAATGCTGATGTCTCCTTACATTTGTTTGTTTCTTAAAGTTAATTTATATTTTTTACTGGAGTAATATTCCATTGTATACAAGGACCACTTCTTCTTGGTGCATTCCTCTGTTGATGGACATTTTTGTTGCTTCCAAGTGTTGACTATGGTAAACATTGCTGGCGTACAGGTTTGCCAGCCTGTGACTTTTTGAATCTCATTTTCTCAGGTGATAAGCCCAGCAGATGGTATGCTTGATTCACTGGTAGCTCAATGTTTACCTTTTCAAAGCACCTCCATTGTGTTTTCATTAGTGGCTCTTCGCACGTCCCCCTTACAGCTGAGGGTACACATTTCTCCACAATCCCTTCAGCATGTATTGTTTGCAGCATTTTTGCTGATGGACATTCTGCCTGGAGTGAGCTGATAGGTTTTTGTAAATTGGGTTTGCATGTCTTTAAAAATTCCTAAAATTTATCATTTTTCCAGGCGTTTTTCTATTCTGGTATTAGAAAAAAGTGTGAGTTCAATATACCTCTTGAAATTATCTTGTTGAAAGATTGCCCTCTTTTTAATATTCTGGTGGATTTTCGTCCCCAGGATATTTTTTTGAAGGCAGGTGTCATTTACAGGCCTGCAATGTGTGTGAATATTTAGTAACCATTAGCACTGGGTGTAAGCTGCTGTTGTACTAAACGGCCACAAGGCAGGAGCACTTCTCCATTATCAAATCTGGTTACTAGGGCAGCAGAGCCGTTCTGGAAGTGGTTTTCCTAGCTTGTAAATTTGAATGGAATGTGCCAGGAAAACCCCCATAAGTTTATGTTTGATTAATTCTTGTTTGTTGTTTTAATTTTTAAAATTGGGGTAATGTTTAGAATGTTGTCTGTCCAAGGTGTACACACTCTGGTTCATTTACACATTATATATATCTATATATTTCGAGATCCTCTTCCCTTGTCAATTATTACAGAGTGTTCCGTAGACCTCCCTTGCTATATGGTGGGTCTTTTTGATATATGTATATAATATGTGTTTGTATCCATATGGTAACGCTAATCTTCATTTATCCAATCCCCCCACCTTCCCTTTTAGATAAGCATAGTTTTTTTTCTAAGTCTGTGAGTGCCTTTCTCTGTGGAAATATGTTCATTTGTGTCCGTTATTAGATAACGCCTATAAGTGATATCATAGAATATAGGTCTTTTGCTTTCCGACTGACCTCATGTTTTGTGATTATCTCCAGGCTCATCTGTGGCGCCTCAAAGAGCAGTGTTTCACTGTTTTCCATGGCTAATATTCCATTGTGTACATGGACCACTTCTTCTTTATCCATTCACCTGTGGATGGACATTTTGGTTGCTTCACTGTCTTGTCTATAGTGAATAAGGCTGCAGTGAAGCTTTTGCAGCCCGGGTCTTCTCGATTCTGGTCTTCTCAGGTGAGAGGCCCAGTGGTGCACCTGCTGGATTGAATGATACCTCAATTTTTACTTTCAAACGCAGCTCCTTTCTGTTCTCATTATTGGCTCTTAACCACTTTACATCTCACCAGCAGCTAGAGGGTACACAGTTCTGTAAAACCCCTTCAGCATTTATTGTCTGTAGACTTTTTGCTGATGGTCAGTCGACTGGTGTGAGTTGAAACCGTTTTGTAGATTAGATTGCATGAGTCTAATACTTCCTGAGGTTGAGCTTTTATCCATTTTCCTTTTTTGAAAAAGACAGTGAGTAAAACTTACCTCTTCATACAGTCTTCTTGAAACATTTGCCTGTTTTGAATTTTTTAATCCATTCCCTACCTCAGCACAGTTTTGAGGGCAGGTGTCTCTACAGCCCTGAGTCCTTGTGAATGTTAAGTGACCATTAGCTGTGGGTTAAAAGCCGCTCTTGCGGGAAACGGCAAAAGGCGGCAGCATTTCTCCTTTACCAAATCTGGTCACCAGGGCAACAGAGCCTTAATGGAAGTCGTGTTCTAGGTTGTAAATTGCAATGGAATGTGCCAGGAGAAAGCCTTTAAATTTATGTTTCATTACTTCTTGTTCGTATTTTTAATTTTTAGTTTTTCATCACAGCAAATTTGATTACAATGTTTTGTTTGTTCTAGGTGTGCAAGTTGTGGTTCTTTCATACATATACATATATCTATTCTTCTTCGGATCCTTTTCCCATGTAGGTTAGGACACAATGTTGAGTAGTCTTCTCTTGGTATTGCGTACGTCTTTGGTGATTATGTATTTCACATGTGTTTTTATACGTCTGTTAACCCCAGTATAGTAATGTGTCCAATCCTCACACCTTTCCATTTGGTGAACCATACGTTTTTGTACTGAATCTGTGATTGCCTTTCTGCGTGGATATATCTTTGTTGGTATCAATTCGTAGGTAACACCTGTAACTGATATGGTAGCATATATGTCTTTCGCTTTGTCACTTACTCCAAGTTGCGTGATTACTTCTAGACTCATCTTTGGTGCTGCAAATGGCATTGTTTCATTTTATCGCTAGCTCATAATCCATCTGTACATGTAGCAGTTCTGCTTTGTCCACCCATCTGTCGGTGGACTTTTTGGTGACTCCCGTATCTTGGCTATTGTAATACTGTGCAATGCAGATTTGCCTGCCTCTTTCTTTCCAATTCTGTCTTCTTAGGTTATAGGTCCGGGAATAAGCCTCTGGATCATAAGGTAGCTCAGTGTTTACCTTTTAAAGGCACCTCCATTCTGTTCTCATGAGTGGCTCTTTCCAGGTTACATCCCACTTAAAGTTGAGGGTTTGCATTTCTCCACAGCACCTTCAGCATTTATTCTTTGTAGTTTTTTACTGACGGTTATTCTGACTGGTGTGAGCTGATACGTCTTTGTGGTTGAATTTGCATGTGTCTCATAATCCGTTAAAACTGAGCTTTAAGGCAGGTCCTTTTCATTTTTCAGGCTGTGAGTACAGCTTAGTTCTTCAAAGTGTTTTCTTAAAGTATGTGTCCTATTTTAAAATTATTTGGCCATTACCTCCCTCAAGACATTTTGTGGTGACCATTAACACAGGCTTAAACCTGCGTTTGCAGGTAACGGCCAGAGGGCGGCAGTCTTTCAACATTCCCCACTCTGGTACTAGGGAAACAGACCTTCCGGCCATTGTTGTTCCTCGGTTATAAATTAGACTGGAATATGCCTGAATAAACCCACAAATGCTGATGTCACCTTACTTATGTTTGACTTTTAAATTTAACTTATATTTATTATTGGAGTAATATTACATTGTGTAAATGGAACAGTTCTTCTTGGTGCATTCCTCTGTTGATGGACACTTTCATTGCTTCCAAATGTTGGCTATGCTAAATATGGCTGGAGGGCAGGATTGCCAGCCTGTGACGTTTTGATTCTCATTTTCTCAGGAGATAGGCCCAGCAGTGGGTATGACTGATTGACGGGTAGCTCAATGTTGACCTTTTCAAGGCACTTCCATTGTGTTTTCATTAGTGGCTCTTACCACGTCCCCCTTAGAGCCGAGTGTACGCATGCCTCCACAGTCCCTTCAGCATTTATTTTTTGAAGCATTTTTGCTGATGGCCATTCTGACTGCTGTGAGCTGATAGGTTTTTGTAATTTGGGTTTGCATGTCTTTCAAAATTCCTAAAATACATCATTTTTCCACACCTTTTTCTTTTCTCTTAAAAGAAAAAAACGGTGAGCACAATATACCTCTTGAAATTGGCTTCTTGGAAGGTTGCCCTTTTTGAAATTGTTGATCCATTTTTGGTCCCAGGATTTATTTGGAGGGCAGGTGTCATTTACAGAATTGCAAGTTGGTGAATATTTAGTGAGCTTTAGCAGTGGGTTTAAAGCTGCTGTTGTGGGAAATGACCACTGGAAGGCAGCATTACTCCTTTCCCAAATCTGGGTGCTAGGGCAGCAGAGCCTTTCTGGAAGTCGTGTTCCTAGGTTGTAAATTAATACGGCATGTGCCAGGAGAAACCCCCATAAGTTTATGTCTCATTACTTCTTGTTTTTGTTAATTGTTTTAATCGGGGTAAAGATTAGAATATTGTTTGTCCTAGGGGTACACAATCTGCTTCATTTGTACGTTATATATGTCTTTTCTACAGATCCTCTTCCCATGTAAAATATTACAGAGTGTTCTGTAGACCTCCCTTGCTATATGGTCGGTCTCTTTGAAATATGTATATAATATGTATTTGGATATGTATAGTAACACTTCTCTCATTTATCCATTCCCCCCACCTTTCCTTTTAGATGAGCACAGTTGGTTTTCTAAGTCTGTGAGTGTCTTTCTCTGTGGAAATATGTTCATTTGTGTCAGTTATTAGGTAACGCCTATAAGGAATATCATAGGATAGAGGTCTTTTGCTTTCCGACTTACCTCATGTTTTGTGATTATCTCCAGGCTCATCTCTGGTGCCTCAAAGAGCAGTGTTTCATTGTTTTCCTTGGCTAATATTTCATTGTGTACATGGACCCCTTCTTCTTTATCCATTCACCCGTTGATGGACATTTTGGTTGCTTCCCATCTTGGCTCTTTTGAATAAGGCTGCAGTGCAGCTTTTGCAGCGTGTGTCTTTTCGATTCTGGTCTTCTCAGGTGAGAGGCCCAGTGGTGTGCCTGCTGGATTGAATGGTACCTCAATTTTTACTTTTAAACGCAGTTCCTTTCTGTTCTCATTATTGGCTGTTAACCACTTTACATCTCACCAGCACCTAGAGGTTACACAGTTCTCTACAACCCCATCAGCATTTATTGTTTGTAGACTTTTTGCTGACGGTCAGTCGACAGGTGTGAGTTGAAACCTTTTGGTTGAATAGATTGCCTGAGTCTAATAATTCCTTAGGTTGAGCTTTTATCCATTTTCCTGTTTTTTTTTTAAAGAGAGTGAGGAATACTTACCTCTTCATACTATCTTCTTGAAACATTTGCCTGTTTTGAATTTTTTTGTCCATTCCTTACCCAAGCACAATTTTTGACGGCAGGTGTCCTTTACAGCCCTGAGTCCTTGTGAATTTTAAGTGACCATTAGCTGTGGGTTTAAAGCTGTTCTTGCGGGAAACGGCCACAAGGCGGCAGCATTTCACCTTTACCAAATCTGATTACTAGGGCAACAGAGCCTTATTGGAAGTGGTGTGCTAGGTTGTAAATTAGAATGGAATGTGCCAGGAAAAAGCCCTTGAAGTTTATGTGTCATTACTTCTTGTTCGTATTTTTAACATAATTTTTATTTTTTATCACAGCAAATTTGATTACAATGGTTTGTTTCTTCTAGGTGTGCAAGATGTGGTTCTTTCACACATATACATATATCTATTCTTCTTCGGAATCTTTTCCCATGTAGGTGATGACACAATGTTGAGTAGTCTTCTCTTGGTATTCTGTAGGTCTTTGGTGATTATATATTACACGTGTGTTTGTATATCTCTGTTAACCTCAATATGGTGATGTATCCAATCCTCACACCTTTCCATTTGGTGAGCCATAAGTTTTAGTAGTGAATCTGTGATTGCCTTTCTCTGTGGAAATATCTTCCTTTGTATCAACTTTTAGGTAACACCTGTATGTGATATGATAGGATATGTGTCTTTCGCTTTGTCACTTACTCCAAGTTGCGTAATTACTTCTAGACTCATCTATGGTGCTTCAAATGGCATTGTTTCATTTTTTCGCTAGCTCATATTCCATCTGTACATGTAGCAGTTCTTCTTTGTCCACCCATCTGTCGGTGGACTTTTTGGTTACTTCCATATCTTGGCTACTGTAATACTATGCAATGCAGATTTGCCTGCCTGTGTCTTTCCAATTCTGTCTTCTTAGGTTATAGGTCCAGGTATAGGTGTACTGGATCATATGGTAGCTCAGCGTTAACCTTTTAAAGGTACCTCCATTCTGTTCTCTTTAGTGGCTCTTTCCAGATTACGTCTTAACCCTTAACTTAAAGTTGAGGGTTTGCATTTCTCCACAGCACCTTTAGCATTTATTCTATGTGGTTTTTTGCTGATGGTTATTCTGACTGGTGTGAGCTGATACCTCTTTGTGGTTGAATTTGCATGGGTCTCATAATCCGTTGAAATTGAACTTTAAGGCATGTCCTTTTCATTTTTCCAGCTGTGATTATGGCTTAGCTCTTCAAAGTGTTTTCTTAAAGTATGTGTCACATTTTGAAATATTTTAACCATTACCTTCTTCAAGACATTTTGAGAGCAGGTTTCATTTATAGCCCAGCAGTACTTGTTCATATGAAGTGACCATTAGCCCAGGCTTTAAAGCTGCTTTTGCAGGTAACGGCCAGAGGGTGGCAGCCTTTCTATGTTCCCCACGCTGGTACTTGGGAAACAGACCTACCCGCCAGTGGTGTTCTTCGGTTATAAATTAGAGTGGAATGTGCTCGGATAAACCCACAAATGCTGATGTCTCCTTACATTTGTTTGTTTCTTAAAGTTAATTTATATTTTTTTACTGGAGTAATATTCCATTGTATACAAGGACCACTTCTTCTTGGTGCATTCCTCTGTTGATGGACATTTTTGTTGCTTCCAAGTGTTGACTATGGTAAACATTGCTGGCGTACAGGTTTGCCAGCCTGTGACTTTTTGAATCTCATTTTCTCAGGTGATAAGCCCAGCAGATGGTATGCTTGATTCACTGGTAGCTCAATGTTTACCTTTTCAAAGCACCTCCATTGTGTTTTCATTAGTGGCTCTTCGCACGTCCCCCTTACAGCTGAGGGTACACATTTCTCCACAATCCCTTCAGCATGTATTGTTTGCAGCATTTTTGCTGATGGACATTCTGCCTGGAGTGAGCTGATAGGTTTTTGTAAATTGGGTTTGCATGTCTTTAAAAATTCCTAAAATTTATCATTTTTCCAGGCGTTTTTCTATTCTGGTATTAGAAAAAAGTGTGAGTTCAATATACCTCTTGAAATTATCTTGTTGAAAGATTGCCCTCTTTTTAATATTCTGGTGGATTTTCGTCCCCAGGATATTTTTTTGAAGGCAGGTGTCATTTACAGGCCTGCAATGTGTGTGAATATTTAGTAACCATTAGCACTGGGTGTAAGCTGCTGTTGTAGTAAACGGCCACAAGGCAGGAGCACTTCTCCATTATCAAATCTGGTTACTAGGGCAGCAGAGCCGTTCTGGAAGTGGTTTTCCTAGCTTGTAAATTTGAATGGAATGTGCCAGGAAAACCCCCATAAGTTTATGTTTGATTAATGCTTGTTTGTTGTTTTAATTTTTAAAATTGGGGTAATGTTTAGAATGTTGTCTGTCCAAGGTGTACACACTCTGGTTCATTTACACATTATATATATCTATATATTTCGAGATCCTCTTCCCTTGTCAATTATTACAGAGTGTTCCGTAGACCTCCCTTGCTATATGGTGGGTCTTTTTGATATATGTATATAATATGTGTTTGTATCCATATGGTAACGCTAATCTTCATTTATCCAATCCCCCCACCTTCCCTTTTAGATAAGCATAGTTTTTTTTCTAAGTCTGTGAGTGCCTTTCTCTGTGGAAATATGTTCATTTGTGTCCGTTATTAGATAACGCCTATAAGTGATATCATAGAATATAGGTCTTTTGCTTTCCGACTGACCTCATGTTTTGTGATTATCTCCAGGCTCATCTGTGGCGCCTCAAAGAGCAGTGTTTCACTGTTTTCCATGGCTAATATTCCATTGTGTACATGGACCACTTCTTCTTTATCCATTCACCTGTGGATGGACATTTTGGTTGCTTCACTGTCTTGTCTATAGTGAATAAGGCTGCAGTGAAGCTTTTGCAGCCCGGGTCTTCTCGATTCTGGTCTTCTCAGGTGAGAGGCCCAGTGGTGCACCTGCTGGATTGAATGATACCTCAATTTTTACTTTCAAACGCAGCTCCTTTCTGTTCTCATTATTGGCTCTTAACCACTTTACATCTCACCAGCAGCTAGAGGGTACACAGTTCTGTAAAACCCCTTCAGCATTTATTGTCTGTAGACTTTTTGCTGATGGTCAGTCGACTGGTGTGAGTTGAAACCGTTTTGTAGATTAGATTGCATGAGTCTAATACTTCCTGAGGTTGAGCTTTTATCCATTTTCCTTTTTTGAAAAAGACAGTGAGTAAAACTTACCTCTTCATACAGTCTTCTTGAAACATTTGCCTGTTTTGAATTTTTTAATCCATTCCCTACCTCAGCACAGTTTTGAGGGCAGGTGTCTCTACAGCCCTGAGTCCTTGTGAATGTTAAGTGACCATTAGCTGTGGGTTAAAAGCCGCTCTTGCGGGAAACGGCAAAAGGCGGCAGCATTTCTCCTTTACCAAATCTGGTCACCAGGGCAACAGAGCCTTAATGGAAGTCGTGTTCTAGGTTGTAAATTGCAATGGAATGTGCCAGGAGAAAGCCTTTAAATTTATGTCTCATTACTTCTTGTTCGTATTTTTAATTTTTAGTTTTTCATCACAGCAAATTTGATTACAATGTTTTGTTTGTTCTAGGTGTGCAAGTTGTGGTTCTTTCATACATATACATATATCTATTCTTCTTCGGATCCTTTTCCCATGTAGGTTAGGACACAATGTTGAGTAGTCTTCTCTTGGTATTGCGTACGTCTTTGGTGATTATGTATTTCACATGTGTTTTTATACGTCTGTTAACCCCAGTATAGTAATGTGTCCAATCCTCACACCTTTCCATTTGGTGAACCATACGTTTTTGTACTGAATCTGTGATTGCCTTTCTGCGTGGATATATCTTTGTTGGTATCAATTCGTAGGTAACACCTGTAACTGATATGGTAGCATATATGTCTTTCGCTTTGTCACTTACTCCAAGTTGCGTGATTACTTCTAGACTCATCTTTGGTGCTGCAAATGGCATTGTTTCATTTTATCGCTAGCTCATAATCCATCTGTACATGTAGCAGTTCTGCTTTGTCCACCCATCTGTCGGTGGACTTTTTGGTGACTCCCGTATCTTGGCTATTGTAATACTGTGCAATGCAGATTTGCCTGCCTCTTTCTTTCCAATTCTGTCTTCTTAGGTTATAGGTCCGGGAATAAGCCTCTGGATCATAAGGTAGCTCAGTGTTTACCTTTTAAAGGCACCTCCATTCTGTTCTCATGAGTGGCTCTTTCCAGGTTACATCCCACTTAAAGTTGAGGGTTTGCATTTCTCCACAGCACCTTCAGCATTTATTCTTTGTAGTTTTTTACTGACGGTTATTCTGACTGGTGTGAGCTGATACGTCTTTGTGGTTGAATTTGCATGTGTCTCATAATCCGTTAAAACTGAGCTTTAAGGCAGGTCCTTTTCATTTTTCAGGCTGTGAGTACAGCTTAGTTCTTCAAAGTGTTTTCTTAAAGTATGTGTCCTATTTTAAAATTATTTGGCCATTACCTCCCTCAAGACATTTTGTGGTGACCATTAACACAGGCTTAAACCTGCGTTTGCAGGTAACGGCCAGAGGGCGGCAGTCTTTCAACATTCCCCACTCTGGTACTAGGGAAACAGACCTTCCGGCCATTGTTGTTCCTCGGTTATAAATTAGACTGGAATATGCCTGAATAAACCCACAAATGCTGATGTCACCTTACTTATGTTTGACTTTTAAATTTAACTTATATTTATTATTGGAGTAATATTACATTGTGTAAATGGAACAGTTCTTCTTGGTGCATTCCTCTGTTGATGGACACTTTCATTGCTTCCAAATGTTGGCTATGCTAAATATGGCTGGAGGGCAGGATTGCCAGCCTGTGACGTTTTGATTCTCATTTTCTCAGGAGATAGGCCCAGCAGTGGGTATGACTGATTGACGGGTAGCTCAATGTTGACCTTTTCAAGGCACTTCCATTGTGTTTTCATTAGTGGCTCTTACCACGTCCCCCTTAGAGCCGAGTGTACGCATGCCTCCACAGTCCCTTCAGCATTTATTTTTTGAAGCATTTTTGCTGATGGCCATTCTGACTGCTGTGAGCTGATAGGTTTTTGTAATTTGGGTTTGCATGTCTTTCAAAATTCCTAAAATACATCATTTTTCCACACCTTTTTCTTTTCTCTTAAAAGAAAAAAACGGTGAGCACAATATACCTCTTGAAATTGGCTTCTTGGAAGGTTGCCCTTTTTGAAATTGTTGATCCATTTTTGGTCCCAGGATTTATTTGGAGGGCAGGTGTCATTTACAGAATTGCAAGTTGGTGAATATTTAGTGAGCTTTAGCAGTGGGTTTAAAGCTGCTGTTGTGGGAAATGACCACTGGAAGGCAGCATTACTCCTTTCCCAAATCTGGGTGCTAGGGCAGCAGAGCCTTTCTGGAAGTCGTGTTCCTAGGTTGTAAATTAATACGGCATGTGCCAGGAGAAACCCCCATAAGTTTATGTCTCATTACTTCTTGTTTTTGTTAATTGTTTTAATCGGGGTAAAGATTAGAATATTGTTTGTCCTAGGGGTACACAATCTGCTTCATTTGTACGTTATATATGTCTTTTCTACAGATCCTCTTCCCATGTAAAATATTACAGAGTGTTCTGTAGACCTCCCTTGCTATATGGTCGGTCTCTTTGAAATATGTATATAATATGTATTTGGATATGTATAGTAACACTTCTCTCATTTATCCATTCCCCCCACCTTTCCTTTTAGATGAGCACAGTTGGTTTTCTAAGTCTGTGAGTGTCTTTCTCTGTGGAAATATGTTCATTTGTGTCAGTTATTAGGTAACGCCTATAAGGAATATCATAGGATAGAGGTCTTTTGCTTTCCGACTTACCTCATGTTTTGTGATTATCTCCAGGCTCATCTCTGGTGCCTCAAAGAGCAGTGTTTCATTGTTTTCCTTGGCTAATATTTCATTGTGTACATGGACCCCTTCTTCTTTATCCATTCACCCGTTGATGGACATTTTGGTTGCTTCCCATCTTGGCTCTTTTGAATAAGGCTGCAGTGCAGCTTTTGCAGCGTGTGTCTTTTCGATTCTGGTCTTCTCAGGTGAGAGGCCCAGTGGTGTGCCTGCTGGATTGAATGGTACCTCAATTTTTACTTTTAAACGCAGTTCCTTTCTGTTCTCATTATTGGCTGTTAACCACTTTACATCTCACCAGCACCTAGAGGTTACACAGTTCTCTACAACCCCATCAGCATTTATTGTTTGTAGACTTTTTGCTGACGGTCAGTCGACAGGTGTGAGTTGAAACCTTTTGGTTGAATAGATTGCCTGAGTCTAATAATTCCTTAGGTTGAGCTTTTATCCATTTTCCTGTTTTTTTTTTAAAGAGAGTGAGGAATACTTACCTCTTCATACTATCTTCTTGAAACATTTGCCTGTTTTGAATTTTTTTGTCCATTCCTTACCCAAGCACAATTTTTGACGGCAGGTGTCCTTTACAGCCCTGAGTCCTTGTGAATTTTAAGTGACCATTAGCTGTGGGTTTAAAGCTGTTCTTGCGGGAAACGGCCACAAGGCGGCAGCATTTCACCTTTACCAAATCTGATTACTAGGGCAACAGAGCCTTATTGGAAGTGGTGTGCTAGGTTGTAAATTAGAATGGAATGTGCCAGGAAAAAGCCCTTGAAGTTTATGTGTCATTACTTCTTGTTCGTATTTTTAACATAATTTTTATTTTTTATCACAGCAAATTTGATTACAATGGTTTGTTTCTTCTAGGTGTGCAAGATGTGGTTCTTTCACACATATACATATATCTATTCTTCTTCGGAATCTTTTCCCATGTAGGTGATGACACAATGTTGAGTAGTCTTCTCTTGGTATTCTGTAGGTCTTTGGTGATTATATATTACACGTGTGTTTGTATATCTCTGTTAACCTCAATTTGGTGATGTATCCAATCCTCACACCTTTCCATTTGGTGAGCCATAAGTTTTAGTAGTGAATCTGTGATTGCCTTTCTCTGTGGAAATATCTTCCTTTGTATCAACTTTTAGGTAACACCTGTATGTGATATGATAGGATATGTGTCTTTCGCTTTGTCACTTACTCCAAGATGCGTAATTACTTCTAGACTCATCTATGGTGCTTCAAATGGCATTGTTTCATTTTTTCGCTAGCTCATATTCCATCTGTACATGTAGCAGTTCTTCTTTGTCCACCCATCTGTCGGTGGACTTTTTGGTTACTTCCATATCTTGGCTACTGTAATACTATGCAATGCAGATTTGCCTGCCTGTGTCTTTCCAATTCTGTCTTCTTAGGTTATAGGTCCAGGTATAGGTGTACTGGATCATATGGTAGCTCAGCGTTAACCTTTTAAAGGCACCTCCATTCTGTTCTCTTTAGTGGCTCTTTCCAGATTACGTCTTAACCCTTAACTTAAAGTTGAGGGTTTGCATTTCTCCACAGCACCTTTAGCATTTATTCTATGTGGTTTTTTGCTGATGGTTATTCTGACTGGTGTGAGCTGATACCTCTTTGTGGTTGAATTTGCATGGGTCTCATAATCCGTTGAAATTGAACTTTAAGGCATGTCCTTTTCATTTTTCCAGCTGTGATTATGGCTTAGCTCTTCAAAGTGTTTTCTTAAAGTATGTGTCACATTTTGAAATATTTTAACCATTACCTTCTTCAAGACATTTTGAGAGCAGGTTTCATTTATAGCCCAGCAGTACTTGTTCATATGAAGTGACCATTAGCCCAGGCTTTAAAGCTGCTTTTGCAGGTAACGGCCAGAGGGTGGCAGCCTTTCTATGTTCCCCACGCTGGTACTTGGGAAACAGACCTACCCGCCAGTGGTGTTCTTCGGTTATAAATTAGAGTGGAATGTGCTCGGATAAACCCACAAATGCTGATGTCTCCTTACATTTGTTTGTTTCTTAAAGTTAATTTATATTTTTTTACTGGAGTAATATTCCATTGTATACAAGGACCACTTCTTCTTGGTGCATTCCTCTGTTGATGGACATTTTTGTTGCTTCCAAGTGTTGACTATGGTAAACATTGCTGGCGTACAGGTTTGCCAGCCTGTGACTTTTTGAATCTCATTTTCTCAGGTGATAAGCCCAGCAGATGGTATGCTTGATTCACTGGTAGCTCAATGTTTACCTTTTCAAAGCACCTCCATTGTGTTTTCATTAGTGGCTCTTCGCACGTCCCCCTTACAGCTGAGGGTACACATTTCTCCACAATCCCTTCAGCATGTATTGTTTGCAGCATTTTTGCTGATGGACATTCTGCCTGGAGTGAGCTGATAGGTTTTTGTAAATTGGGTTTGCATGTCTTTAAAAATTCCTAAAATTTATCATTTTTCCAGGCGTTTTTCTATTCTGGTATTAGAAAAAAGTGTGAGTTCAATATACCTCTTGAAATTATCTTGTTGAAAGATTGCCCTCTTTTTAATATTCTGGTGGATTTTCGTCCCCAGGATATTTTTTTGAAGGCAGGTGTCATTTACAGGCCTGCAATGTGTGTGAATATTTAGTAACCATTAGCACTGGGTGTAAGCTGCTGTTGTAGTAAACGGCCACAAGGCAGGAGCACTTCTCCATTATCAAATCTGGTTACTAGGGCAGCAGAGCCGTTCTGGAAGTGGTTTTCCTAGCTTGTAAATTTGAATGGAATGTGCCAGGAAAACCCCCATAAGTTTATGTTTGATTAATGCTTGTTTGTTGTTTTAATTTTTAAAATTGGGGTAATGTTTAGAATGTTGTCTGTCCAAGGTGTACACACTCTGGTTCATTTACACATTATATATATCTATATATTTCGAGATCCTCTTCCCTTGTCAATTATTACAGAGTGTTCCGTAGACCTCCCTTGCTATATGGTGGGTCTTTTTGATATATGTATATAATATGTGTTTGTATCCATATGGTAACGCTAATCTTCATTTATCCAATCCCCCCACCTTCCCTTTTAGATAAGCATAGTTTTTTTTCTAAGTCTGTGAGTGCCTTTCTCTGTGGAAATATGTTCATTTGTGTCCGTTATTAGATAACGCCTATAAGTGATATCATAGAATATAGGTCTTTTGCTTTCCGACTGACCTCATGTTTTGTGATTATCTCCAGGCTCATCTGTGGCGCCTCAAAGAGCAGTGTTTCACTGTTTTCCATGGCTAATATTCCATTGTGTACATGGACCACTTCTTCTTTATCCATTCACCTGTGGATGGACATTTTGGTTGCTTCACTGTCTTGTCTATAGTGAATAAGGCTGCAGTGAAGCTTTTGCAGCCCGGGTCTTCTCGATTCTGGTCTTCTCAGGTGAGAGGCCCAGTGGTGCACCTGCTGGATTGAATGATACCTCAATTTTTACTTTCAAACGCAGCTCCTTTCTGTTCTCATTATTGGCTCTTAACCACTTTACATCTCACCAGCAGCTAGAGGGTACACAGTTCTGTAAAACCCCTTCAGCATTTATTGTCTGTAGACTTTTTGCTGATGGTCAGTCGACTGGTGTGAGTTGAAACCGTTTTGTAGATTAGATTGCATGAGTCTAATACTTCCTGAGGTTGAGCTTTTATCCATTTTCCTTTTTTGAAAAAGACAGTGAGTAAAACTTACCTCTTCATACAGTCTTCTTGAAACATTTGCCTGTTTTGAATTTTTTAATCCATTCCCTACCTCAGCACAGTTTTGAGGGCAGGTGTCTCTACAGCCCTGAGTCCTTGTGAATGTTAAGTGACCATTAGCTGTGGGTTAAAAGCCGCTCTTGCGGGAAACGGCAAAAGGCGGCAGCATTTCTCCTTTACCAAATCTGGTCACCAGGGCAACAGAGCCTTAATGGAAGTCGTGTTCTAGGTTGTAAATTGCAATGGAATGTGCCAGGAGAAAGCCTTTAAATTTATGTCTCATTACTTCTTGTTCGTATTTTTAATTTTTAGTTTTTCATCACAGCAAATTTGATTACAATGTTTTGTTTGTTCTAGGTGTGCAAGTTGTGGTTCTTTCATACATATACATATATCTATTCTTCTTCGGATCCTTTTCCCATGTAGGTTAGGACACAATGTTGAGTAGTCTTCTCTTGGTATTGCGTACGTCTTTGGTGATTATGTATTTCACATGTGTTTTTATACGTCTGTTAACCCCAGTATAGTAATGTGTCCAATCCTCACACCTTTCCATTTGGTGAACCATACGTTTTTGTACTGAATCTGTGATTGCCTTTCTGCGTGGATATATCTTTGTTGGTATCAATTCGTAGGTAACACCTGTAACTGATATGGTAGCATATATGTCTTTCGCTTTGTCACTTACTCCAAGTTGCGTGATTACTTCTAGACTCATCTTTGGTGCTGCAAATGGCATTGTTTCATTTTATCGCTAGCTCATAATCCATCTGTACATGTAGCAGTTCTGCTTTGTCCACCCATCTGTCGGTGGACTTTTTGGTGACTCCCGTATCTTGGCTATTGTAATACTGTGCAATGCAGATTTGCCTGCCTCTTTCTTTCCAATTCTGTCTTCTTAGGTTATAGGTCCGGGAATAAGCCTCTGGATCATAAGGTAGCTCAGTGTTTACCTTTTAAAGGCACCTCCATTCTGTTCTCATGAGTGGCTCTTTCCAGGTTACATCCCACTTAAAGTTGAGGGTTTGCATTTCTCCACAGCACCTTCAGCATTTATTCTTTGTAGTTTTTTACTGACGGTTATTCTGACTGGTGTGAGCTGATACGTCTTTGTGGTTGAATTTGCATGTGTCTCATAATCCGTTAAAACTGAGCTTTAAGGCAGGTCCTTTTCATTTTTCAGGCTGTGAGTACAGCTTAGTTCTTCAAAGTGTTTTCTTAAAGTATGTGTCCTATTTTAAAATTATTTGGCCATTACCTCCCTCAAGACATTTTGTGGTGACCATTAACACAGGCTTAAACCTGCGTTTGCAGGTAACGGCCAGAGGGCGGCAGTCTTTCAACATTCCCCACTCTGGTACTAGGGAAACAGACCTTCCGGCCATTGTTGTTCCTCGGTTATAAATTAGACTGGAATATGCCTGAATAAACCCACAAATGCTGATGTCACCTTACTTATGTTTGACTTTTAAATTTAACTTATATTTATTATTGGAGTAATATTACATTGTGTAAATGGAACAGTTCTTCTTGGTGCATTCCTCTGTTGATGGACACTTTCATTGCTTCCAAATGTTGGCTATGCTAAATATGGCTGGAGGGCAGGATTGCCAGCCTGTGACGTTTTGATTCTCATTTTCTCAGGAGATAGGCCCAGCAGTGGGTATGACTGATTGACGGGTAGCTCAATGTTGACCTTTTCAAGGCACTTCCATTGTGTTTTCATTAGTGGCTCTTACCACGTCCCCCTTAGAGCCGAGTGTACGCATGCCTCCACAGTCCCTTCAGCATTTATTTTTTGAAGCATTTTTGCTGATGGCCATTCTGACTGCTGTGAGCTGATAGGTTTTTGTAATTTGGGTTTGCATGTCTTTCAAAATTCCTAAAATACATCATTTTTCCACACCTTTTTCTTTTCTCTTAAAAGAAAAAAACGGTGAGCACAATATACCTCTTGAAATTGGCTTCTTGGAAGGTTGCCCTTTTTGAAATTGTTGATCCATTTTTGGTCCCAGGATTTATTTGGAGGGCAGGTGTCATTTACAGAATTGCAAGTTGGTGAATATTTAGTGAGCTTTAGCAGTGGGTTTAAAGCTGCTGTTGTGGGAAATGACCACTGGAAGGCAGCATTACTCCTTTCCCAAATCTGGGTGCTAGGGCAGCAGAGCCTTTCTGGAAGTCGTGTTCCTAGGTTGTAAATTAATACGGCATGTGCCAGGAGAAACCCCCATAAGTTTATGTCTCATTACTTCTTGTTTTTGTTAATTGTTTTAATCGGGGTAAAGATTAGAATATTGTTTGTCCTAGGGGTACACAATCTGCTTCATTTGTACGTTATATATGTCTTTTCTACAGATCCTCTTCCCATGTAAAATATTACAGAGTGTTCTGTAGACCTCCCTTGCTATATGGTCGGTCTCTTTGAAATATGTATATAATATGTATTTGGATATGTATAGTAACACTTCTCTCATTTATCCATTCCCCCCACCTTTCCTTTTAGATGAGCACAGTTGGTTTTCTAAGTCTGTGAGTGTCTTTCTCTGTGGAAATATGTTCATTTGTGTCAGTTATTAGGTAACGCCTATAAGGAATATCATAGGATAGAGGTCTTTTGCTTTCCGACTTACCTCATGTTTTGTGATTATCTCCAGGCTCATCTCTGGTGCCTCAAAGAGCAGTGTTTCATTGTTTTCCTTGGCTAATATTTCATTGTGTACATGGACCCCTTCTTCTTTATCCATTCACCCGTTGATGGACATTTTGGTTGCTTCCCATCTTGGCTCTTTTGAATAAGGCTGCAGTGCAGCTTTTGCAGCGTGTGTCTTTTCGATTCTGGTCTTCTCAGGTGAGAGGCCCAGTGGTGTGCCTGCTGGATTGAATGGTACCTCAATTTTTACTTTTAAACGCAGTTCCTTTCTGTTCTCATTATTGGCTGTTAACCACTTTACATCTCACCAGCACCTAGAGGTTACACAGTTCTCTACAACCCCATCAGCATTTATTGTTTGTAGACTTTTTGCTGACGGTCAGTCGACAGGTGTGAGTTGAAACCTTTTGGTTGAATAGATTGCCTGAGTCTAATAATTCCTTAGGTTGAGCTTTTATCCATTTTCCTGTTTTTTTTTTAAAGAGAGTGAGGAATACTTACCTCTTCATACTATCTTCTTGAAACATTTGCCTGTTTTGAATTTTTTTGTCCATTCCTTACCCAAGCACAATTTTTGACGGCAGGTGTCCTTTACAGCCCTGAGTCCTTGTGAATTTTAAGTGACCATTAGCTGTGGGTTTAAAGCTGTTCTTGCGGGAAACGGCCACAAGGCGGCAGCATTTCACCTTTACCAAATCTGATTACTAGGGCAACAGAGCCTTATTGGAAGTGGTGTGCTAGGTTGTAAATTAGAATGGAATGTGCCAGGAAAAAGCCCTTGAAGTTTATGTGTCATTACTTCTTGTTCGTATTTTTAACATAATTTTTATTTTTTATCACAGCAAATTTGATTACAATGGTTTGTTTCTTCTAGGTGTGCAAGATGTGGTTCTTTCACACATATACATATATCTATTCTTCTTCGGAATCTTTTCCCATGTAGGTGATGACACAATGTTGAGTAGTCTTCTCTTGGTATTCTGTAGGTCTTTGGTGATTATATATTACACGTGTGTTTGTATATCTCTGTTAACCTCAATATGGTGATGTATCCAATCCTCACACCTTTCCATTTGGTGAGCCATAAGTTTTAGTAGTGAATCTGTGATTGCCTTTCTCTGTGGAAATATCTTCCTTTGTATCAACTTTTAGGTAACACCTGTATGTGATATGATAGGATATGTGTCTTTCGCTTTGTCACTTACTCCAAGATGCGTAATTACTTCTAGACTCATCTATGGTGCTTCAAATGGCATTGTTTCATTTTTTCGCTAGCTCATATTCCATCTGTACATGTAGCAGTTCTTCTTTGTCCACCCATCTGTCGGTGGACTTTTTGGTTACTTCCATATCTTGGCTACTGTAATACTATGCAATGCAGATTTGCCTGCCTGTGTCTTTCCAATTCTGTCTTCTTAGGTTATAGGTCCAGGTATAGGTGTACTGGATCATATGGTAGCTCAGCGTTAACCTTTTAAAGGCACCTCCATTCTGTTCTCTTTAGTGGCTCTTTCCAGATTACGTCTTAACCCTTAACTTAAAGTTGAGGGTTTGCATTTCTCCACAGCACCTTTAGCATTTATTCTATGTGGTTTTTTGCTGATGGTTATTCTGACTGGTGTGAGCTGATACCTCTTTGTGGTTGAATTTGCATGGGTCTCATAATCCGTTGAAATTGAACTTTAAGGCATGTCCTTTTCATTTTTCCAGCTGTGATTATGGCTTAGCTCTTCAAAGTGTTTTCTTAAAGTATGTGTCACATTTTGAAATATTTTAACCATTACCTTCTTCAAGACATTTTGAGAGCAGGTTTCATTTATAGCCCAGCAGTACTTGTTCATATGAAGTGACCATTAGCCCAGGCTTTAAAGCTGCTTTTGCAGGTAACGGCCAGAGGGTGGCAGCCTTTCTATGTTCCCCACGCTGGTACTTGGGAAACAGACCTACCCGCCAGTGGTGTTCTTCGGTTATAAATTAGAGTGGAATGTGCTCGGATAAACCCACAAATGCTGATGTCTCCTTACATTTGTTTGTTTCTTAAAGTTAATTTATATTTTTTTACTGGAGTAATATTCCATTGTATACAAGGACCACTTCTTCTTGGTGCATTCCTCTGTTGATGGACATTTTTGTTGCTTCCAAGTGTTGACTATGGTAAACATTGCTGGCGTACAGGTTTGCCAGCCTGTGACTTTTTGAATCTCATTTTCTCAGGTGATAAGCCCAGCAGATGGTATGCTTGATTCACTGGTAGCTCAATGTTTACCTTTTCAAAGCACCTCCATTGTGTTTTCATTAGTGGCTCTTCGCACGTCCCCCTTACAGCTGAGGGTACACATTTCTCCACAATCCCTTCAGCATGTATTGTTTGCAGCATTTTTGCTGATGGACATTCTGCCTGGAGTGAGCTGATAGGTTTTTGTAAATTGGGTTTGCATGTCTTTAAAAATTCCTAAAATTTATCATTTTTCCAGGCGTTTTTCTATTCTGGTATTAGAAAAAAGTGTGAGTTCAATATACCTCTTGAAATTATCTTGTTGAAAGATTGCCCTCTTTTTAATATTCTGGTGGATTTTCGTCCCCAGGATATTTTTTTGAAGGCAGGTGTCATTTACAGGCCTGCAATGTGTGTGAATATTTAGTAACCATTAGCACTGGGTGTAAGCTGCTGTTGTAGTAAACGGCCACAAGGCAGGAGCACTTCTCCATTATCAAATCTGGTTACTAGGGCAGCAGAGCCGTTCTGGAAGTGGTTTTCCTAGCTTGTAAATTTGAATGGAATGTGCCAGGAAAACCCCCATAAGTTTATGTTTGATTAATGCTTGTTTGTTGTTTTAATTTTTAAAATTGGGGTAATGTTTAGAATGTTGTCTGTCCAAGGTGTACACACTCTGGTTCATTTACACATTATATATATCTATATATTTCGAGATCCTCTTCCCTTGTCAATTATTACAGAGTGTTCCGTAGACCTCCCTTGCTATATGGTGGGTCTTTTTGATATATGTATATAATATGTGTTTGTATCCATATGGTAACGCTAATCTTCATTTATCCAATCCCCCCACCTTCCCTTTTAGATAAGCATAGTTTTTTTTCTAAGTCTGTGAGTGCCTTTCTCTGTGGAAATATGTTCATTTGTGTCCGTTATTAGATAACGCCTATAAGTGATATCATAGAATATAGGTCTTTTGCTTTCCGACTGACCTCATGTTTTGTGATTATCTCCAGGCTCATCTGTGGCGCCTCAAAGAGCAGTGTTTCACTGTTTTCCATGGCTAATATTCCATTGTGTACATGGACCACTTCTTCTTTATCCATTCACCTGTGGATGGACATTTTGGTTGCTTCACTGTCTTGTCTATAGTGAATAAGGCTGCAGTGAAGCTTTTGCAGCCCGGGTCTTCTCGATTCTGGTCTTCTCAGGTGAGAGGCCCAGTGGTGCACCTGCTGGATTGAATGATACCTCAATTTTTACTTTCAAACGCAGCTCCTTTCTGTTCTCATTATTGGCTCTTAACCACTTTACATCTCACCAGCAGCTAGAGGGTACACAGTTCTGTAAAACCCCTTCAGCATTTATTGTCTGTAGACTTTTTGCTGATGGTCAGTCGACTGGTGTGAGTTGAAACCGTTTTGTAGATTAGATTGCATGAGTCTAATACTTCCTGAGGTTGAGCTTTTATCCATTTTCCTTTTTTGAAAAAGACAGTGAGTAAAACTTACCTCTTCATACAGTCTTCTTGAAACATTTGCCTGTTTTGAATTTTTTAATCCATTCCCTACCTCAGCACAGTTTTGAGGGCAGGTGTCTCTACAGCCCTGAGTCCTTGTGAATGTTAAGTGACCATTAGCTGTGGGTTAAAAGCCGCTCTTGCGGGAAACGGCAAAAGGCGGCAGCATTTCTCCTTTACCAAATCTGGTCACCAGGGCAACAGAGCCTTAATGGAAGTCGTGTTCTAGGTTGTAAATTGCAATGGAATGTGCCAGGAGAAAGCCTTTAAATTTATGTCTCATTACTTCTTGTTCGTATTTTTAATTTTTAGTTTTTCATCACAGCAAATTTGATTACAATGTTTTGTTTGTTCTAGGTGTGCAAGTTGTGGTTCTTTCATACATATACATATATCTATTCTTCTTCGGATCCTTTTCCCATGTAGGTTAGGACACAATGTTGAGTAGTCTTCTCTTGGTATTGCGTACGTCTTTGGTGATTATGTATTTCACATGTGTTTTTATACGTCTGTTAACCCCAGTATAGTAATGTGTCCAATCCTCACACCTTTCCATTTGGTGAACCATACGTTTTTGTACTGAATCTGTGATTGCCTTTCTGCGTGGATATATCTTTGTTGGTATCAATTCGTAGGTAACACCTGTAACTGATATGGTAGCATATATGTCTTTCGCTTTGTCACTTACTCCAAGTTGCGTGATTACTTCTAGACTCATCTTTGGTGCTGCAAATGGCATTGTTTCATTTTATCGCTAGCTCATAATCCATCTGTACATGTAGCAGTTCTGCTTTGTCCACCCATCTGTCGGTGGACTTTTTGGTGACTCCCGTATCTTGGCTATTGTAATACTGTGCAATGCAGATTTGCCTGCCTCTTTCTTTCCAATTCTGTCTTCTTAGGTTATAGGTCCGGGAATAAGCCTCTGGATCATAAGGTAGCTCAGTGTTTACCTTTTAAAGGCACCTCCATTCTGTTCTCATGAGTGGCTCTTTCCAGGTTACATCCCACTTAAAGTTGAGGGTTTGCATTTCTCCACAGCACCTTCAGCATTTATTCTTTGTAGTTTTTTACTGACGGTTATTCTGACTGGTGTGAGCTGATACGTCTTTGTGGTTGAATTTGCATGTGTCTCATAATCCGTTAAAACTGAGCTTTAAGGCAGGTCCTTTTCATTTTTCAGGCTGTGAGTACAGCTTAGTTCTTCAAAGTGTTTTCTTAAAGTATGTGTCCTATTTTAAAATTATTTGGCCATTACCTCCCTCAAGACATTTTGTGGTGACCATTAACACAGGCTTAAACCTGCGTTTGCAGGTAACGGCCAGAGGGCGGCAGTCTTTCAACATTCCCCACTCTGGTACTAGGGAAACAGACCTTCCGGCCATTGTTGTTCCTCGGTTATAAATTAGACTGGAATATGCCTGAATAAACCCACAAATGCTGATGTCACCTTACTTATGTTTGACTTTTAAATTTAACTTATATTTATTATTGGAGTAATATTACATTGTGTAAATGGAACAGTTCTTCTTGGTGCATTCCTCTGTTGATGGACACTTTCATTGCTTCCAAATGTTGGCTATGCTAAATATGGCTGGAGGGCAGGATTGCCAGCCTGTGACGTTTTGATTCTCATTTTCTCAGGAGATAGGCCCAGCAGTGGGTATGACTGATTGACGGGTAGCTCAATGTTGACCTTTTCAAGGCACTTCCATTGTGTTTTCATTAGTGGCTCTTACCACGTCCCCCTTAGAGCCGAGTGTACGCATGCCTCCACAGTCCCTTCAGCATTTATTTTTTGAAGCATTTTTGCTGATGGCCATTCTGACTGCTGTGAGCTGATAGGTTTTTGTAATTTGGGTTTGCATGTCTTTCAAAATTCCTAAAATACATCATTTTTCCACACCTTTTTCTTTTCTCTTAAAAGAAAAAAACGGTGAGCACAATATACCTCTTGAAATTGGCTTCTTGGAAGGTTGCCCTTTTTGAAATTGTTGATCCATTTTTGGTCCCAGGATTTATTTGGAGGGCAGGTGTCATTTACAGAATTGCAAGTTGGTGAATATTTAGTGAGCTTTAGCAGTGGGTTTAAAGCTGCTGTTGTGGGAAATGACCACTGGAAGGCAGCATTACTCCTTTCCCAAATCTGGGTGCTAGGGCAGCAGAGCCTTTCTGGAAGTCGTGTTCCTAGGTTGTAAATTAATACGGCATGTGCCAGGAGAAACCCCCATAAGTTTATGTCTCATTACTTCTTGTTTTTGTTAATTGTTTTAATCGGGGTAAAGATTAGAATATTGTTTGTCCTAGGGGTACACAATCTGCTTCATTTGTACGTTATATATGTCTTTTCTACAGATCCTCTTCCCATGTAAAATATTACAGAGTGTTCTGTAGACCTCCCTTGCTATATGGTCGGTCTCTTTGAAATATGTATATAATATGTATTTGGATATGTATAGTAACACTTCTCTCATTTATCCATTCCCCCCACCTTTCCTTTTAGATGAGCACAGTTGGTTTTCTAAGTCTGTGAGTGTCTTTCTCTGTGGAAATATGTTCATTTGTGTCAGTTATTAGGTAACGCCTATAAGGAATATCATAGGATAGAGGTCTTTTGCTTTCCGACTTACCTCATGTTTTGTGATTATCTCCAGGCTCATCTCTGGTGCCTCAAAGAGCAGTGTTTCATTGTTTTCCTTGGCTAATATTTCATTGTGTACATGGACCCCTTCTTCTTTATCCATTCACCCGTTGATGGACATTTTGGTTGCTTCCCATCTTGGCTCTTTTGAATAAGGCTGCAGTGCAGCTTTTGCAGCGTGTGTCTTTTCGATTCTGGTCTTCTCAGGTGAGAGGCCCAGTGGTGTGCCTGCTGGATTGAATGGTACCTCAATTTTTACTTTTAAACGCAGTTCCTTTCTGTTCTCATTATTGGCTGTTAACCACTTTACATCTCACCAGCACCTAGAGGTTACACAGTTCTCTACAACCCCATCAGCATTTATTGTTTGTAGACTTTTTGCTGACGGTCAGTCGACAGGTGTGAGTTGAAACCTTTTGGTTGAATAGATTGCCTGAGTCTAATAATTCCTTAGGTTGAGCTTTTATCCATTTTCCTGTTTTTTTTTTAAAGAGAGTGAGGAATACTTACCTCTTCATACTATCTTCTTGAAACATTTGCCTGTTTTGAATTTTTTTGTCCATTCCTTACCCAAGCACAATTTTTGACGGCAGGTGTCCTTTACAGCCCTGAGTCCTTGTGAATTTTAAGTGACCATTAGCTGTGGGTTTAAAGCTGTTCTTGCGGGAAACGGCCACAAGGCGGCAGCATTTCACCTTTACCAAATCTGATTACTAGGGCAACAGAGCCTTATTGGAAGTGGTGTGCTAGGTTGTAAATTAGAATGGAATGTGCCAGGAAAAAGCCCTTGAAGTTTATGTGTCATTACTTCTTGTTCGTATTTTTAACATAATTTTTATTTTTTATCACAGCAAATTTGATTACAATGGTTTGTTTCTTCTAGGTGTGCAAGATGTGGTTCTTTCACACATATACATATATCTATTCTTCTTCGGAATCTTTTCCCATGTAGGTGATGACACAATGTTGAGTAGTCTTCTCTTGGTATTCTGTAGGTCTTTGGTGATTATATATTACACGTGTGTTTGTATATCTCTGTTAACCTCAATATGGTGATGTATCCAATCCTCACACCTTTCCATTTGGTGAGCCATAAGTTTTAGTAGTGAATCTGTGATTGCCTTTCTCTGTGGAAATATCTTCCTTTGTATCAACTTTTAGGTAACACCTGTATGTGATATGATAGGATATGTGTCTTTCGCTTTGTCACTTACTCCAAGATGCGTAATTACTTCTAGACTCATCTATGGTGCTTCAAATGGCATTGTTTCATTTTTTCGCTAGCTCATATTCCATCTGTACATGTAGCAGTTCTTCTTTGTCCACCCATCTGTCGGTGGACTTTTTGGTTACTTCCATATCTTGGCTACTGTAATACTATGCAATGCAGATTTGCCTGCCTGTGTCTTTCCAATTCTGTCTTCTTAGGTTATAGGTCCAGGTATAGGTGTACTGGATCATATGGTAGCTCAGCGTTAACCTTTTAAAGGCACCTCCATTCTGTTCTCTTTAGTGGCTCTTTCCAGATTACGTCTTAACCCTTAACTTAAAGTTGAGGGTTTGCATTTCTCCACAGCACCTTTAGCATTTATTCTATGTGGTTTTTTGCTGATGGTTATTCTGACTGGTGTGAGCTGATACCTCTTTGTGGTTGAATTTGCATGGGTCTCATAATCCGTTGAAATTGAACTTTAAGGCATGTCCTTTTCATTTTTCCAGCTGTGATTATGGCTTAGCTCTTCAAAGTGTTTTCTTAAAGTATGTGTCACATTTTGAAATATTTTAACCATTACCTTCTTCAAGACATTTTGAGAGCAGGTTTCATTTATAGCCCAGCAGTACTTGTTCATATGAAGTGACCATTAGCCCAGGCTTTAAAGCTGCTTTTGCAGGTAACGGCCAGAGGGTGGCAGCCTTTCTATGTTCCCCACGCTGGTACTTGGGAAACAGACCTACCCGCCAGTGGTGTTCTTCGGTTATAAATTAGAGTGGAATGTGCTCGGATAAACCCACAAATGCTGATGTCTCCTTACATTTGTTTGTTTCTTAAAGTTAATTTATATTTTTTTACTGGAGTAATATTCCATTGTATACAAGGACCACTTCTTCTTGGTGCATTCCTCTGTTGATGGACATTTTTGTTGCTTCCAAGTGTTGACTATGGTAAACATTGCTGGCGTACAGGTTTGCCAGCCTGTGACTTTTTGAATCTCATTTTCTCAGGTGATAAGCCCAGCAGATGGTATGCTTGATTCACTGGTAGCTCAATGTTTACCTTTTCAAAGCACCTCCATTGTGTTTTCATTAGTGGCTCTTCGCACGTCCCCCTTACAGCTGAGGGTACACATTTCTCCACAATCCCTTCAGCATGTATTGTTTGCAGCATTTTTGCTGATGGACATTCTGCCTGGAGTGAGCTGATAGGTTTTTGTAAATTGGGTTTGCATGTCTTTAAAAATTCCTAAAATTTATCATTTTTCCAGGCGTTTTTCTATTCTGGTATTAGAAAAAAGTGTGAGTTCAATATACCTCTTGAAATTATCTTGTTGAAAGATTGCCCTCTTTTTAATATTCTGGTGGATTTTCGTCCCCAGGATATTTTTTTGAAGGCAGGTGTCATTTACAGGCCTGCAATGTGTGTGAATATTTAGTAACCATTAGCACTGGGTGTAAGCTGCTGTTGTAGTAAACGGCCACAAGGCAGGAGCACTTCTCCATTATCAAATCTGGTTACTAGGGCAGCAGAGCCGTTCTGGAAGTGGTTTTCCTAGCTTGTAAATTTGAATGGAATGTGCCAGGAAAACCCCCATAAGTTTATGTTTGATTAATGCTTGTTTGTTGTTTTAATTTTTAAAATTGGGGTAATGTTTAGAATGTTGTCTGTCCAAGGTGTACACACTCTGGTTCATTTACACATTATATATATCTATATATTTCGAGATCCTCTTCCCTTGTCAATTATTACAGAGTGTTCCGTAGACCTCCCTTGCTATATGGTGGGTCTTTTTGATATATGTATATAATATGTGTTTGTATCCATATGGTAACGCTAATCTTCATTTATCCAATCCCCCCACCTTCCCTTTTAGATAAGCATAGTTTTTTTTCTAAGTCTGTGAGTGCCTTTCTCTGTGGAAATATGTTCATTTGTGTCCGTTATTAGATAACGCCTATAAGTGATATCATAGAATATAGGTCTTTTGCTTTCCGACTGACCTCATGTTTTGTGATTATCTCCAGGCTCATCTGTGGCGCCTCAAAGAGCAGTGTTTCACTGTTTTCCATGGCTAATATTCCATTGTGTACATGGACCACTTCTTCTTTATCCATTCACCTGTGGATGGACATTTTGGTTGCTTCACTGTCTTGTCTATAGTGAATAAGGCTGCAGTGAAGCTTTTGCAGCCCGGGTCTTCTCGATTCTGGTCTTCTCAGGTGAGAGGCCCAGTGGTGCACCTGCTGGATTGAATGATACCTCAATTTTTACTTTCAAACGCAGCTCCTTTCTGTTCTCATTATTGGCTCTTAACCACTTTACATCTCACCAGCAGCTAGAGGGTACACAGTTCTGTAAAACCCCTTCAGCATTTATTGTCTGTAGACTTTTTGCTGATGGTCAGTCGACTGGTGTGAGTTGAAACCGTTTTGTAGATTAGATTGCATGAGTCTAATACTTCCTGAGGTTGAGCTTTTATCCATTTTCCTTTTTTGAAAAAGACAGTGAGTAAAACTTACCTCTTCATACAGTCTTCTTGAAACATTTGCCTGTTTTGAATTTTTTAATCCATTCCCTACCTCAGCACAGTTTTGAGGGCAGGTGTCTCTACAGCCCTGAGTCCTTGTGAATGTTAAGTGACCATTAGCTGTGGGTTAAAAGCCGCTCTTGCGGGAAACGGCAAAAGGCGGCAGCATTTCTCCTTTACCAAATCTGGTCACCAGGGCAACAGAGCCTTAATGGAAGTCGTGTTCTAGGTTGTAAATTACAATGGAATGTGCCAGGAGAAAGCCTTTAAATTTATGTCTCATTACTTCTTGTTCGTATTTTTAATTTTTAGTTTTTCATCACAGCAAATTTGATTACAATGTTTTGTTTGTTCTAGGTGTGCAAGTTGTGGTTCTTTCATACATATACATATATCTATTCTTCTTCGGATCCTTTTCCCATGTAGGTTAGGACACAATGTTGAGTAGTCTTCTCTTGGTATTGCGTACGTCTTTGGTGATTATGTATTTCACATGTGTTTTTATACGTCTGTTAACCCCAGTATAGTAATGTGTCCAATCCTCATACCTTTCCATTTGGTGAACCATACGTTTTTGTACTGAATCTGTGATTGCCTTTCTGCGTGGATATATCTTTGTTGGTATCAATTCGTAGGTAACACCTGTAACTGATATGGTAGCATATATGTCTTTCGCTTTGTCACTTACTCCAAGTTGCGTGATTACTTCTAGACTCATCTTTGGTGCTGCAAATGGCATTGTTTCATTTTATCGCTAGCTCATAATCCATCTGTACATGTAGCAGTTCTGCTTTGTCCACCCATCTGTCGGTGGACTTTTTGGTGACTCCCGTATCTTGGCTATTGTAATACTGTGCAATGCAGATTTGCCTGCCTCTTTCTTTCCAATTCTGTCTTCTTAGGTTATAGGTCCGGGAATAAGCCTCTGGATCATAAGGTAGCTCAGTGTTTACCTTTTAAAGGCACCTCCATTCTGTTCTCATGAGTGGCTCTTTCCAGGTTACATCCCACTTAAAGTTGAGGGTTTGCATTTCTCCACAGCACCTTCAGCATTTATTCTTTGTAGTTTTTTACTGACGGTTATTCTGACTGGTGTGAGCTGATACGTCTTTGTGGTTGAATTTGCATGTGTCTCATAATCCGTTAAAACTGAGCTTTAAGGCAGGTCCTTTTCATTTTTCAGGCTGTGAGTACAGCTTAGTTCTTCAAAGTGTTTTCTTAAAGTATGTGTCCTATTTTAAAATTATTTGGCCATTACCTCCCTCAAGACATTTTGTGGTGACCATTAACACAGGCTTAAACCTGCGTTTGCAGGTAACGGCCAGAGGGCGGCAGTCTTTCAACATTCCCCACTCTGGTACTAGGGAAACAGACCTTCCGGCCATTGTTGTTCCTCGGTTATAAATTAGACTGGAATATGCCTGAATAAACCCACAAATGCTGATGTCACCTTACTTATGTTTGACTTTTAAATTTAACTTATATTTATTATTGGAGTAATATTACATTGTGTAAATGGAACAGTTCTTCTTGGTGCATTCCTCTGTTGATGGACACTTTCATTGCTTCCAAATGTTGGCTATGCTAAATATGGCTGGAGGGCAGGATTGCCAGCCTGTGACGTTTTGATTCTCATTTTCTCAGGAGATAGGCCCAGCAGTGGGTATGACTGATTGACGGGTAGCTCAATGTTGACCTTTTCAAGGCACTTCCATTGTGTTTTCATTAGTGGCTCTTACCACGTCCCCCTTAGAGCCGAGTGTACGCATGCCTCCACAGTCCCTTCAGCATTTATTTTTTGAAGCATTTTTGCTGATGGCCATTCTGACTGCTGTGAGCTGATAGGTTTTTGTAATTTGGGTTTGCATGTCTTTCAAAATTCCTAAAATACATCATTTTTCCACACCTTTTTCTTTTCTCTTAAAAGAAAAAAACGGTGAGCACAATATACCTCTTGAAATTGGCTTCTTGGAAGGTTGCCCTTTTTGAAATTGTTGATCCATTTTTGGTCCCAGGATTTATTTGGAGGGCAGGTGTCATTTACAGAATTGCAAGTTGGTGAATATTTAGTGAGCTTTAGCAGTGGGTTTAAAGCTGCTGTTGTGGGAAATGACCACTGGAAGGCAGCATTACTCCTTTCCCAAATCTGGGTGCTAGGGCAGCAGAGCCTTTCTGGAAGTCGTGTTCCTAGGTTGTAAATTAATACGGCATGTGCCAGGAGAAACCCCCATAAGTTTATGTCTCATTACTTCTTGTTTTTGTTAATTGTTTTAATCGGGGTAAAGATTAGAATATTGTTTGTCCTAGGGGTACACAATCTGCTTCATTTGTACGTTATATATGTCTTTTCTACAGATCCTCTTCCCATGTAAAATATTACAGAGTGTTCTGTAGACCTCCCTTGCTATATGGTCGGTCTCTTTGAAATATGTATATAATATGTATTTGGATATGTATAGTAACACTTCTCTCATTTATCCATTCCCCCCACCTTTCCTTTTAGATGAGCACAGTTGGTTTTCTAAGTCTGTGAGTGTCTTTCTCTGTGGAAATATGTTCATTTGTGTCAGTTATTAGGTAACGCCTATAAGGAATATCATAGGATAGAGGTCTTTTGCTTTCCGACTTACCTCATGTTTTGTGATTATCTCCAGGCTCATCTCTGGTGCCTCAAAGAGCAGTGTTTCATTGTTTTCCTTGGCTAATATTTCATTGTGTACATGGACCCCTTCTTCTTTATCCATTCACCCGTTGATGGACATTTTGGTTGCTTCCCATCTTGGCTCTTTTGAATAAGGCTGCAGTGCAGCTTTTGCAGCGTGTGTCTTTTCGATTCTGGTCTTCTCAGGTGAGAGGCCCAGTGGTGTGCCTGCTGGATTGAATGGTACCTCAATTTTTACTTTTAAACGCAGTTCCTTTCTGTTCTCATTATTGGCTGTTAACCACTTTACATCTCACCAGCACCTAGAGGTTACACAGTTCTCTACAACCCCATCAGCATTTATTGTTTGTAGACTTTTTGCTGACGGTCAGTCGACAGGTGTGAGTTGAAACCTTTTGGTTGAATAGATTGCCTGAGTCTAATAATTCCTTAGGTTGAGCTTTTATCCATTTTCCTGTTTTTTTTTTAAAGAGAGTGAGGAATACTTACCTCTTCATACTATCTTCTTGAAACATTTGCCTGTTTTGAATTTTTTTGTCCATTCCTTACCCAAGCACAATTTTTGACGGCAGGTGTCCTTTACAGCCCTGAGTCCTTGTGAATTTTAAGTGACCATTAGCTGTGGGTTTAAAGCTGTTCTTGCGGGAAACGGCCACAAGGCGGCAGCATTTCACCTTTACCAAATCTGATTACTAGGGCAACAGAGCCTTATTGGAAGTGGTGTGCTAGGTTGTAAATTAGAATGGAATGTGCCAGGAAAAAGCCCTTGAAGTTTATGTGTCATTACTTCTTGTTCGTATTTTTAACATAATTTTTATTTTTTATCACAGCAAATTTGATTACAATGGTTTGTTTCTTCTAGGTGTGCAAGATGTGGTTCTTTCACACATATACATATATCTATTCTTCTTCGGAATCTTTTCCCATGTAGGTGATGACACAATGTTGAGTAGTCTTCTCTTGGTATTCTGTAGGTCTTTGGTGATTATATATTACACGTGTGTTTGTATATCTCTGTTAACCTCAATATGGTGATGTATCCAATCCTCACACCTTTCCATTTGGTGAGCCATAAGTTTTAGTAGTGAATCTGTGATTGCCTTTCTCTGTGGAAATATCTTCCTTTGTATCAACTTTTAGGTAACACCTGTATGTGATATGATAGGATATGTGTCTTTCGCTTTGTCACTTACTCCAAGATGCGTAATTACTTCTAGACTCATCTATGGTGCTTCAAATGGCATTGTTTCATTTTTTCGCTAGCTCATATTCCATCTGTACATGTAGCAGTTCTTCTTTGTCCACCCATCTGTCGGTGGACTTTTTGGTTACTTCCATATCTTGGCTACTGTAATACTATGCAATGCAGATTTGCCTGCCTGTGTCTTTCCAATTCTGTCTTCTTAGGTTATAGGTCCAGGTATAGGTGTACTGGATCATATGGTAGCTCAGCGTTAACCTTTTAAAGGCACCTCCATTCTGTTCTCTTTAGTGGCTCTTTCCAGATTACGTCTTAACCCTTAACTTAAAGTTGAGGGTTTGCATTTCTCCACAGCACCTTTAGCATTTATTCTATGTGGTTTTTTGCTGATGGTTATTCTGACTGGTGTGAGCTGATACCTCTTTGTGGTTGAATTTGCATGGGTCTCATAATCCGTTGAAATTGAACTTTAAGGCATGTCCTTTTCATTTTTCCAGCTGTGATTATGGCTTAGCTCTTCAAAGTGTTTTCTTAAAGTATGTGTCACATTTTGAAATATTTTAACCATTACCTTCTTCAAGACATTTTGAGAGCAGGTTTCATTTATAGCCCAGCAGTACTTGTTCATATGAAGTGACCATTAGCCCAGGCTTTAAAGCTGCTTTTGCAGGTAACGGCCAGAGGGTGGCAGCCTTTCTATGTTCCCCACGCTGGTACTTGGGAAACAGACCTACCCGCCAGTGGTGTTCTTCGGTTATAAATTAGAGTGGAATGTGCTCGGATAAACCCACAAATGCTGATGTCTCCTTACATTTGTTTGTTTCTTAAAGTTAATTTATATTTTTTTACTGGAGTAATATTCCATTGTATACAAGGACCACTTCTTCTTGGTGCATTCCTCTGTTGATGGACATTTTTGTTGCTTCCAAGTGTTGACTATGGTAAACATTGCTGGCGTACAGGTTTGCCAGCCTGTGACTTTTTGAATCTCATTTTCTCAGGTGATAAGCCCAGCAGATGGTATGCTTGATTCACTGGTAGCTCAATGTTTACCTTTTCAAAGCACCTCCATTGTGTTTTCATTAGTGGCTCTTCGCACGTCCCCCTTACAGCTGAGGGTACACATTTCTCCACAATCCCTTCAGCATGTATTGTTTGCAGCATTTTTGCTGATGGACATTCTGCCTGGAGTGAGCTGATAGGTTTTTGTAAATTGGGTTTGCATGTCTTTAAAAATTCCTAAAATTTATCATTTTTCCAGGCGTTTTTCTATTCTGGTATTAGAAAAAAGTGTGAGTTCAATATACCTCTTGAAATTATCTTGTTGAAAGATTGCCCTCTTTTTAATATTCTGGTGGATTTTCGTCCCCAGGATATTTTTTTGAAGGCAGGTGTCATTTACAGGCCTGCAATGTGTGTGAATATTTAGTAACCATTAGCACTGGGTGTAAGCTGCTGTTGTAGTAAACGGCCACAAGGCAGGAGCACTTCTCCATTATCAAATCTGGTTACTAGGGCAGCAGAGCCGTTCTGGAAGTGGTTTTCCTAGCTTGTAAATTTGAATGGAATGTGCCAGGAAAACCCCCATAAGTTTATGTTTGATTAATGCTTGTTTGTTGTTTTAATTTTTAAAATTGGGGTAATGTTTAGAATGTTGTCTGTCCAAGGTGTACACACTCTGGTTCATTTACACATTATATATATCTATATATTTCGAGATCCTCTTCCCTTGTCAATTATTACAGAGTGTTCCGTAGACCTCCCTTGCTATATGGTGGGTCTTTTTGATATATGTATATAATATGTGTTTGTATCCATATGGTAACGCTAATCTTCATTTATCCAATCCCCCCACCTTCCCTTTTAGATAAGCATAGTTTTTTTTCTAAGTCTGTGAGTGCCTTTCTCTGTGGAAATATGTTCATTTGTGTCCGTTATTAGATAACGCCTATAAGTGATATCATAGAATATAGGTCTTTTGCTTTCCGACTGACCTCATGTTTTGTGATTATCTCCAGGCTCATCTGTGGCGCCTCAAAGAGCAGTGTTTCACTGTTTTCCATGGCTAATATTCCATTGTGTACATGGACCACTTCTTCTTTATCCATTCACCTGTGGATGGACATTTTGGTTGCTTCACTGTCTTGTCTATAGTGAATAAGGCTGCAGTGAAGCTTTTGCAGCCCGGGTCTTCTCGATTCTGGTCTTCTCAGGTGAGAGGCCCAGTGGTGCACCTGCTGGATTGAATGATACCTCAATTTTTACTTTCAAACGCAGCTCCTTTCTGTTCTCATTATTGGCTCTTAACCACTTTACATCTCACCAGCAGCTAGAGGGTACACAGTTCTGTAAAACCCCTTCAGCATTTATTGTCTGTAGACTTTTTGCTGATGGTCAGTCGACTGGTGTGAGTTGAAACCGTTTTGTAGATTAGATTGCATGAGTCTAATACTTCCTGAGGTTGAGCTTTTATCCATTTTCCTTTTTTGAAAAAGACAGTGAGTAAAACTTACCTCTTCATACAGTCTTCTTGAAACATTTGCCTGTTTTGAATTTTTTAATCCATTCCCTACCTCAGCACAGTTTTGAGGGCAGGTGTCTCTACAGCCCTGAGTCCTTGTGAATGTTAAGTGACCATTAGCTGTGGGTTAAAAGCCGCTCTTGCGGGAAACGGCAAAAGGCGGCAGCATTTCTCCTTTACCAAATCTGGTCACCAGGGCAACAGAGCCTTAATGGAAGTCGTGTTCTAGGTTGTAAATTACAATGGAATGTGCCAGGAGAAAGCCTTTAAATTTATGTCTCATTACTTCTTGTTCGTATTTTTAATTTTTAGTTTTTCATCACAGCAAATTTGATTACAATGTTTTGTTTGTTCTAGGTGTGCAAGTTGTGGTTCTTTCATACATATACATATATCTATTCTTCTTCGGATCCTTTTCCCATGTAGGTTAGGACACAATGTTGAGTAGTCTTCTCTTGGTATTGCGTACGTCTTTGGTGATTATGTATTTCACATGTGTTTTTATACGTCTGTTAACCCCAGTATAGTAATGTGTCCAATCCTCACACCTTTCCATTTGGTGAACCATACGTTTTTGTACTGAATCTGTGATTGCCTTTCTGCGTGGATATATCTTTGTTGGTATCAATTCGTAGGTAACACCTGTAACTGATATGGTAGCATATATGTCTTTCGCTTTGTCACTTACTCCAAGTTGCGTGATTACTTCTAGACTCATCTTTGGTGCTGCAAATGGCATTGTTTCATTTTATCGCTAGCTCATAATCCATCTGTACATGTAGCAGTTCTGCTTTGTCCACCCATCTGTCGGTGGACTTTTTGGTGACTCCCGTATCTTGGCTATTGTAATACTGTGCAATGCAGATTTGCCTGCCTCTTTCTTTCCAATTCTGTCTTCTTAGGTTATAGGTCCGGGAATAAGCCTCTGGATCATAAGGTAGCTCAGTGTTTACCTTTTAAAGGCACCTCCATTCTGTTCTCATGAGTGGCTCTTTCCAGGTTACATCCCACTTAAAGTTGAGGGTTTGCATTTCTCCACAGCACCTTCAGCATTTATTCTTTGTAGTTTTTTACTGACGGTTATTCTGACTGGTGTGAGCTGATACGTCTTTGTGGTTGAATTTGCATGTGTCTCATAATCCGTTAAAACTGAGCTTTAAGGCAGGTCCTTTTCATTTTTCAGGCTGTGAGTACAGCTTAGTTCTTCAAAGTGTTTTCTTAAAGTATGTGTCCTATTTTAAAATTATTTGGCCATTACCTCCCTCAAGACATTTTGTGGTGACCATTAACACAGGCTTAAACCTGCGTTTGCAGGTAACGGCCAGAGGGCGGCAGTCTTTCAACATTCCCCACTCTGGTACTAGGGAAACAGACCTTCCGGCCATTGTTGTTCCTCGGTTATAAATTAGACTGGAATATGCCTGAATAAACCCACAAATGCTGATGTCACCTTACTTATGTTTGACTTTTAAATTTAACTTATATTTATTATTGGAGTAATATTACATTGTGTAAATGGAACAGTTCTTCTTGGTGCATTCCTCTGTTGATGGACACTTTCATTGCTTCCAAATGTTGGCTATGCTAAATATGGCTGGAGGGCAGGATTGCCAGCCTGTGACGTTTTGATTCTCATTTTCTCAGGAGATAGGCCCAGCAGTGGGTATGACTGATTGACGGGTAGCTCAATGTTGACCTTTTCAAGGCACTTCCATTGTGTTTTCATTAGTGGCTCTTACCACGTCCCCCTTAGAGCCGAGTGTACGCATGCCTCCACAGTCCCTTCAGCATTTATTTTTTGAAGCATTTTTGCTGATGGCCATTCTGACTGCTGTGAGCTGATAGGTTTTTGTAATTTGGGTTTGCATGTCTTTCAAAATTCCTAAAATACATCATTTTTCCACACCTTTTTCTTTTCTCTTAAAAGAAAAAAACGGTGAGCACAATATACCTCTTGAAATTGGCTTCTTGGAAGGTTGCCCTTTTTGAAATTGTTGATCCATTTTTGGTCCCAGGATTTATTTGGAGGGCAGGTGTCATTTACAGAATTGCAAGTTGGTGAATATTTAGTGAGCTTTAGCAGTGGGTTTAAAGCTGCTGTTGTGGGAAATGACCACTGGAAGGCAGCATTACTCCTTTCCCAAATCTGGGTGCTAGGGCAGCAGAGCCTTTCTGGAAGTCGTGTTCCTAGGTTGTAAATTAATACGGCATGTGCCAGGAGAAACCCCCATAAGTTTATGTCTCATTACTTCTTGTTTTTGTTAATTGTTTTAATCGGGGTAAAGATTAGAATATTGTTTGTCCTAGGGGTACACAATCTGCTTCATTTGTACGTTATATATGTCTTTTCTACAGATCCTCTTCCCATGTAAAATATTACAGAGTGTTCTGTAGACCTCCCTTGCTATATGGTCGGTCTCTTTGAAATATGTATATAATATGTATTTGGATATGTATAGTAACACTTCTCTCATTTATCCATTCCCCCCACCTTTCCTTTTAGATGAGCACAGTTGGTTTTCTAAGTCTGTGAGTGTCTTTCTCTGTGGAAATATGTTCATTTGTGTCAGTTATTAGGTAACGCCTATAAGGAATATCATAGGATAGAGGTCTTTTGCTTTCCGACTTACCTCATGTTTTGTGATTATCTCCAGGCTCATCTCTGGTGCCTCAAAGAGCAGTGTTTCATTGTTTTCCTTGGCTAATATTTCATTGTGTACATGGACCCCTTCTTCTTTATCCATTCACCCGTTGATGGACATTTTGGTTGCTTCCCATCTTGGCTCTTTTGAATAAGGCTGCAGTGCAGCTTTTGCAGCGTGTGTCTTTTCGATTCTGGTCTTCTCAGGTGAGAGGCCCAGTGGTGTGCCTGCTGGATTGAATGGTACCTCAATTTTTACTTTTAAACGCAGTTCCTTTCTGTTCTCATTATTGGCTGTTAACCACTTTACATCTCACCAGCACCTAGAGGTTACACAGTTCTCTACAACCCCATCAGCATTTATTGTTTGTAGACTTTTTGCTGACGGTCAGTCGACAGGTGTGAGTTGAAACCTTTTGGTTGAATAGATTGCCTGAGTCTAATAATTCCTTAGGTTGAGCTTTTATCCATTTTCCTGTTTTTTTTTTTAAAGAGAGTGAGGAATACTTACCTCTTCATACTATCTTCTTGAAACATTTGCCTGTTTTGAATTTTTTTGTCCATTCCTTACCCAAGCACAATTTTTGACGGCAGGTGTCCTTTACAGCCCTGAGTCCTTGTGAATTTTAAGTGACCATTAGCTGTGGGTTTAAAGCTGTTCTTGCGGGAAACGGCCACAAGGCGGCAGCATTTCACCTTTACCAAATCTGATTACTAGGGCAACAGAGCCTTATTGGAAGTGGTGTGCTAGGTTGTAAATTAGAATGGAATGTGCCAGGAAAAAGCCCTTGAAGTTTATGTGTCATTACTTCTTGTTCGTATTTTTAACATAATTTTTATTTTTTATCACAGCAAATTTGATTACAATGGTTTGTTTCTTCTAGGTGTGCAAGATGTGGTTCTTTCACACATATACATATATCTATTCTTCTTCGGAATCTTTTCCCATGTAGGTGATGACACAATGTTGAGTAGTCTTCTCTTGGTATTCTGTAGGTCTTTGGTGATTATATATTACACGTGTGTTTGTATATCTCTGTTAACCTCAATATGGTGATGTATCCAATCCTCACACCTTTCCATTTGGTGAGCCATAAGTTTTAGTAGTGAATCTGTGATTGCCTTTCTCTGTGGAAATATCTTCCTTTGTATCAACTTTTAGGTAACACCTGTATGTGATATGATAGGATATGTGTCTTTCGCTTTGTCACTTACTCCAAGATGCGTAATTACTTCTAGACTCATCTATGGTGCTTCAAATGGCATTGTTTCATTTTTTCGCTAGCTCATATTCCATCTGTACATGTAGCAGTTCTTCTTTGTCCACCCATCTGTCGGTGGACTTTTTGGTTACTTCCATATCTTGGCTACTGTAATACTATGCAATGCAGATTTGCCTGCCTGTGTCTTTCCAATTCTGTCTTCTTAGGTTATAGGTCCAGGTATAGGTGTACTGGATCATATGGTAGCTCAGCGTTAACCTTTTAAAGGCACCTCCATTCTGTTCTCTTTAGTGGCTCTTTCCAGATTACGTCTTAACCCTTAACTTAAAGTTGAGGGTTTGCATTTCTCCACAGCACCTTTAGCATTTATTCTATGTGGTTTTTTGCTGATGGTTATTCTGACTGGTGTGAGCTGATACCTCTTTGTGGTTGAATTTGCATGGGTCTCATAATCCGTTGAAATTGAACTTTAAGGCATGTCCTTTTCATTTTTCCAGCTGTGATTATGGCTTAGCTCTTCAAAGTGTTTTCTTAAAGTATGTGTCACATTTTGAAATATTTTAACCATTACCTTCTTCAAGACATTTTGAGAGCAGGTTTCATTTATAGCCCAGCAGTACTTGTTCATATGAAGTGACCATTAGCCCAGGCTTTAAAGCTGCTTTTGCAGGTAACGGCCAGAGGGTGGCAGCCTTTCTATGTTCCCCACGCTGGTACTTGGGAAACAGACCTACCCGCCAGTGGTGTTCTTCGGTTATAAATTAGAGTGGAATGTGCTCGGATAAACCCACAAATGCTGATGTCTCCTTACATTTGTTTGTTTCTTAAAGTTAATTTATATTTTTTTACTGGAGTAATATTCCATTGTATACAAGGACCACTTCTTCTTGGTGCATTCCTCTGTTGATGGACATTTTTGTTGCTTCCAAGTGTTGACTATGGTAAACATTGCTGGCGTACAGGTTTGCCAGCCTGTGACTTTTTGAATCTCATTTTCTCAGGTGATAAGCCCAGCAGATGGTATGCTTGATTCACTGGTAGCTCAATGTTTACCTTTTCAAAGCACCTCCATTGTGTTTTCATTAGTGGCTCTTCGCACGTCCCCCTTACAGCTGAGGGTACACATTTCTCCACAATCCCTTCAGCATGTATTGTTTGCAGCATTTTTGCTGATGGACATTCTGCCTGGAGTGAGCTGATAGGTTTTTGTAAATTGGGTTTGCATGTCTTTAAAAATTCCTAAAATTTATCATTTTTCCAGGCGTTTTTCTATTCTGGTATTAGAAAAAAGTGTGAGTTCAATATACCTCTTGAAATTATCTTGTTGAAAGATTGCCCTCTTTTTAATATTCTGGTGGATTTTCGTCCCCAGGATATTTTTTTGAAGGCAGGTGTCATTTACAGGCCTGCAATGTGTGTGAATATTTAGTAACCATTAGCACTGGGTGTAAGCTGCTGTTGTAGTAAACGGCCACAAGGCAGGAGCACTTCTCCATTATCAAATCTGGTTACTAGGGCAGCAGAGCCGTTCTGGAAGTGGTTTTCCTAGCTTGTAAATTTGAATGGAATGTGCCAGGAAAACCCCCATAAGTTTATGTTTGATTAATGCTTGTTTGTTGTTTTAATTTTTAAAATTGGGGTAATGTTTAGAATGTTGTATGTCCAAGGTGTACACACTCTGGTTCATTTACACATTATATATATCTATATATTTCGAGATCCTCTTCCCTTGTCAATTATTACAGAGTGTTCCGTAGACCTCCCTTGCTATATGGTGGGTCTTTTTGATATATGTATATAATATGTGTTTGTATCCATATGGTAACGCTAATCTTCATTTATCCAATCCCCCCACCTTCCCTTTTAGATAAGCATAGTTTTTTTTCTAAGTCTGTGAGTGCCTTTCTCTGTGGAAATATGTTCATTTGTGTCCGTTATTAGATAACGCCTATAAGTGATATCATAGAATATAGGTCTTTTGCTTTCCGACTGACCTCATGTTTTGTGATTATCTCCAGGCTCATCTGTGGCGCCTCAAAGAGCAGTGTTTCACTGTTTTCCATGGCTAATATTCCATTGTGTACATGGACCACTTCTTCTTTATCCATTCACCTGTGGATGGACATTTTGGTTGCTTCACTGTCTTGTCTATAGTGAATAAGGCTGCAGTGAAGCTTTTGCAGCCCGGGTCTTCTCGATTCTGGTCTTCTCAGGTGAGAGGCCCAGTGGTGCACCTGCTGGATTGAATGATACCTCAATTTTTACTTTCAAACGCAGCTCCTTTCTGTTCTCATTATTGGCTCTTAACCACTTTACATCTCACCAGCAGCTAGAGGGTACACAGTTCTGTAAAACCCCTTCAGCATTTATTGTCTGTAGACTTTTTGCTGATGGTCAGTCGACTGGTGTGAGTTGAAACCGTTTTGTAGATTAGATTGCATGAGTCTAATACTTCCTGAGGTTGAGCTTTTATCCATTTTCCTTTTTTGAAAAAGACAGTGAGTAAAACTTACCTCTTCATACAGTCTTCTTGAAACATTTGCCTGTTTTGAATTTTTTAATCCATTCCCTACCTCAGCACAGTTTTGAGGGCAGGTGTCTCTACAGCCCTGAGTCCTTGTGAATGTTAAGTGACCATTAGCTGTGGGTTAAAAGCCGCTCTTGCGGGAAACGGCAAAAGGCGGCAGCATTTCTCCTTTACCAAATCTGGTCACCAGGGCAACAGAGCCTTAATGGAAGTCGTGTTCTAGGTTGTAAATTACAATGGAATGTGCCAGGAGAAAGCCTTTAAATTTATGTCTCATTACTTCTTGTTCGTATTTTTAATTTTTAGTTTTTCATCACAGCAAATTTGATTACAATGTTTTGTTTGTTCTAGGTGTGCAAGTTGTGGTTCTTTCATACATATACATATATCTATTCTTCTTCGGATCCTTTTCCCATGTAGGTTAGGACACAATGTTGAGTAGTCTTCTCTTGGTATTGCGTACGTCTTTGGTGATTATGTATTTCACATGTGTTTTTATACGTCTGTTAACCCCAGTATAGTAATGTGTCCAATCCTCATACCTTTCCATTTGGTGAACCATACGTTTTTGTACTGAATCTGTGATTGCCTTTCTGCGTGGATATATCTTTGTTGGTATCAATTCGTAGGTAACACCTGTAACTGATATGGTAGCATATATGTCTTTCGCTTTGTCACTTACTCCAAGTTGCGTGATTACTTCTAGACTCATCTTTGGTGCTGCAAATGGCATTGTTTCATTTTATCGCTAGCTCATAATCCATCTGTACATGTAGCAGTTCTGCTTTGTCCACCCATCTGTCGGTGGACTTTTTGGTGACTCCCGTATCTTGGCTATTGTAATACTGTGCAATGCAGATTTGCCTGCCTCTTTCTTTCCAATTCTGTCTTCTTAGGTTATAGGTCCGGGAATAAGCCTCTGGATCATAAGGTAGCTCAGTGTTTACCTTTTAAAGGCACCTCCATTCTGTTCTCATGAGTGGCTCTTTCCAGGTTACATCCCACTTAAAGTTGAGGGTTTGCATTTCTCCACAGCACCTTCAGCATTTATTCTTTGTAGTTTTTTACTGACGGTTATTCTGACTGGTGTGAGCTGATACGTCTTTGTGGTTGAATTTGCATGTGTCTCATAATCCGTTAAAACTGAGCTTTAAGGCAGGTCCTTTTCATTTTTCAGGCTGTGAGTACAGCTTAGTTCTTCAAAGTGTTTTCTTAAAGTATGTGTCCTATTTTAAAATTATTTGGCCATTACCTCCCTCAAGACATTTTGTGGTGACCATTAACACAGGCTTAAACCTGCGTTTGCAGGTAACGGCCAGAGGGCGGCAGTCTTTCAACATTCCCCACTCTGGTACTAGGGAAACAGACCTTCCGGCCATTGTTGTTCCTCGGTTATAAATTAGACTGGAATATGCCTGAATAAACCCACAAATGCTGATGTCACCTTACTTATGTTTGACTTTTAAATTTAACTTATATTTATTATTGGAGTAATATTACATTGTGTAAATGGAACAGTTCTTCTTGGTGCATTCCTCTGTTGATGGACACTTTCATTGCTTCCAAATGTTGGCTATGCTAAATATGGCTGGAGGGCAGGATTGCCAGCCTGTGACGTTTTGATTCTCATTTTCTCAGGAGATAGGCCCAGCAGTGGGTATGACTGATTGACGGGTAGCTCAATGTTGACCTTTTCAAGGCACTTCCATTGTGTTTTCATTAGTGGCTCTTACCACGTCCCCCTTAGAGCCGAGTGTACGCATGCCTCCACAGTCCCTTCAGCATTTATTTTTTGAAGCATTTTTGCTGATGGCCATTCTGACTGCTGTGAGCTGATAGGTTTTTGTAATTTGGGTTTGCATGTCTTTCAAAATTCCTAAAATACATCATTTTTCCACACCTTTTTCTTTTCTCTTAAAAGAAAAAAACGGTGAGCACAATATACCTCTTGAAATTGGCTTCTTGGAAGGTTGCCCTTTTTGAAATTGTTGATCCATTTTTGGTCCCAGGATTTATTTGGAGGGCAGGTGTCATTTACAGAATTGCAAGTTGGTGAATATTTAGTGAGCTTTAGCAGTGGGTTTAAAGCTGCTGTTGTGGGAAATGACCACTGGAAGGCAGCATTACTCCTTTCCCAAATCTGGGTGCTAGGGCAGCAGAGCCTTTCTGGAAGTCGTGTTCCTAGGTTGTAAATTAATACGGCATGTGCCAGGAGAAACCCCCATAAGTTTATGTCTCATTACTTCTTGTTTTTGTTAATTGTTTTAATCGGGGTAAAGATTAGAATATTGTTTGTCCTAGGGGTACACAATCTGCTTCATTTGTACGTTATATATGTCTTTTCTACAGATCCTCTTCCCATGTAAAATATTACAGAGTGTTCTGTAGACCTCCCTTGCTATATGGTCGGTCTCTTTGAAATATGTATATAATATGTATTTGGATATGTATAGTAACACTTCTCTCATTTATCCATTCCCCCCACCTTTCCTTTTAGATGAGCACAGTTGGTTTTCTAAGTCTGTGAGTGTCTTTCTCTGTGGAAATATGTTCATTTGTGTCAGTTATTAGGTAACGCCTATAAGGAATATCATAGGATAGAGGTCTTTTGCTTTCCGACTTACCTCATGTTTTGTGATTATCTCCAGGCTCATCTCTGGTGCCTCAAAGAGCAGTGTTTCATTGTTTTCCTTGGCTAATATTTCATTGTGTACATGGACCCCTTCTTCTTTATCCATTCACCCGTTGATGGACATTTTGGTTGCTTCCCATCTTGGCTCTTTTGAATAAGGCTGCAGTGCAGCTTTTGCAGCGTGTGTCTTTTCGATTCTGGTCTTCTCAGGTGAGAGGCCCAGTGGTGTGCCTGCTGGATTGAATGGTACCTCAATTTTTACTTTTAAACGCAGTTCCTTTCTGTTCTCATTATTGGCTGTTAACCACTTTACATCTCACCAGCACCTAGAGGTTACACAGTTCTCTACAACCCCATCAGCATTTATTGTTTGTAGACTTTTTGCTGACGGTCAGTCGACAGGTGTGAGTTGAAACCTTTTGGTTGAATAGATTGCCTGAGTCTAATAATTCCTTAGGTTGAGCTTTTATCCATTTTCCTGTTTTTTTTTTTAAAGAGAGTGAGGAATACTTACCTCTTCATACTATCTTCTTGAAACATTTGCCTGTTTTGAATTTTTTTGTCCATTCCTTACCCAAGCACAATTTTTGACGGCAGGTGTCCTTTACAGCCCTGAGTCCTTGTGAATTTTAAGTGACCATTAGCTGTGGGTTTAAAGCTGTTCTTGCGGGAAACGGCCACAAGGCGGCAGCATTTCACCTTTACCAAATCTGATTACTAGGGCAACAGAGCCTTATTGGAAGTGGTGTGCTAGGTTGTAAATTAGAATGGAATGTGCCAGGAAAAAGCCCTTGAAGTTTATGTGTCATTACTTCTTGTTCGTATTTTTAACATAATTTTTATTTTTTATCACAGCAAATTTGATTACAATGGTTTGTTTCTTCTAGGTGTGCAAGATGTGGTTCTTTCACACATATACATATATCTATTCTTCTTCGGAATCTTTTCCCATGTAGGTGATGACACAATGTTGAGTAGTCTTCTCTTGGTATTCTGTAGGTCTTTGGTGATTATATATTACACGTGTGTTTGTATATCTCTGTTAACCTCAATATGGTGATGTATCCAATCCTCACACCTTTCCATTTGGTGAGCCATAAGTTTTAGTAGTGAATCTGTGATTGCCTTTCTCTGTGGAAATATCTTCCTTTGTATCAACTTTTAGGTAACACCTGTATGTGATATGATAGGATATGTGTCTTTCGCTTTGTCACTTACTCCAAGATGCGTAATTACTTCTAGACTCATCTATGGTGCTTCAAATGGCATTGTTTCATTTTTTCGCTAGCTCATATTCCATCTGTACATGTAGCAGTTCTTCTTTGTCCACCCATCTGTCGGTGGACTTTTTGGTTACTTCCATATCTTGGCTACTGTAATACTATGCAATGCAGATTTGCCTGCCTGTGTCTTTCCAATTCTGTCTTCTTAGGTTATAGGTCCAGGTATAGGTGTACTGGATCATATGGTAGCTCAGCGTTAACCTTTTAAAGGCACCTCCATTCTGTTCTCTTTAGTGGCTCTTTCCAGATTACGTCTTAACCCTTAACTTAAAGTTGAGGGTTTGCATTTCTCCACAGCACCTTTAGCATTTATTCTATGTGGTTTTTTGCTGATGGTTATTCTGACTGGTGTGAGCTGATACCTCTTTGTGGTTGAATTTGCATGGGTCTCATAATCCGTTGAAATTGAACTTTAAGGCATGTCCTTTTCATTTTTCCAGCTGTGATTATGGCTTAGCTCTTCAAAGTGTTTTCTTAAAGTATGTGTCACATTTTGAAATATTTTAACCATTACCTTCTTCAAGACATTTTGAGAGCAGGTTTCATTTATAGCCCAGCAGTACTTGTTCATATGAAGTGACCATTAGCCCAGGCTTTAAAGCTGCTTTTGCAGGTAACGGCCAGAGGGTGGCAGCCTTTCTATGTTCCCCACGCTGGTACTTGGGAAACAGACCTACCCGCCAGTGGTGTTCTTCGGTTATAAATTAGAGTGGAATGTGCTCGGATAAACCCACAAATGCTGATGTCTCCTTACATTTGTTTGTTTCTTAAAGTTAATTTATATTTTTTTACTGGAGTAATATTCCATTGTATACAAGGACCACTTCTTCTTGGTGCATTCCTCTGTTGATGGACATTTTTGTTGCTTCCAAGTGTTGACTATGGTAAACATTGCTGGCGTACAGGTTTGCCAGCCTGTGACTTTTTGAATCTCATTTTCTCAGGTGATAAGCCCAGCAGATGGTATGCTTGATTCACTGGTAGCTCAATGTTTACCTTTTCAAAGCACCTCCATTGTGTTTTCATTAGTGGCTCTTCGCACGTCCCCCTTACAGCTGAGGGTACACATTTCTCCACAATCCCTTCAGCATGTATTGTTTGCAGCATTTTTGCTGATGGACATTCTGCCTGGAGTGAGCTGATAGGTTTTTGTAAATTGGGTTTGCATGTCTTTAAAAATTCCTAAAATTTATCATTTTTCCAGGCGTTTTTCTATTCTGGTATTAGAAAAAAGTGTGAGTTCAATATACCTCTTGAAATTATCTTGTTGAAAGATTGCCCTCTTTTTAATATTCTGGTGGATTTTCGTCCCCAGGATATTTTTTTGAAGGCAGGTGTCATTTACAGGCCTGCAATGTGTGTGAATATTTAGTAACCATTAGCACTGGGTGTAAGCTGCTGTTGTAGTAAACGGCCACAAGGCAGGAGCACTTCTCCATTATCAAATCTGGTTACTAGGGCAGCAGAGCCGTTCTGGAAGTGGTTTTCCTAGCTTGTAAATTTGAATGGAATGTGCCAGGAAAACCCCCATAAGTTTATGTTTGATTAATGCTTGTTTGTTGTTTTAATTTTTAAAATTGGGGTAATGTTTAGAATGTTGTCTGTCCAAGGTGTACACACTCTGGTTCATTTACACATTATATATATCTATATATTTCGAGATCCTCTTCCCTTGTCAATTATTACAGAGTGTTCCGTAGACCTCCCTTGCTATATGGTGGGTCTTTTTGATATATGTATATAATATGTGTTTGTATCCATATGGTAACGCTAATCTTCATTTATCCAATCCCCCCACCTTCCCTTTTAGATAAGCATAGTTTTTTTTCTAAGTCTGTGAGTGCCTTTCTCTGTGGAAATATGTTCATTTGTGTCCGTTATTAGATAACGCCTATAAGTGATATCATAGAATATAGGTCTTTTGCTTTCCGACTGACCTCATGTTTTGTGATTATCTCCAGGCTCATCTGTGGCGCCTCAAAGAGCAGTGTTTCACTGTTTTCCATGGCTAATATTCCATTGTGTACATGGACCACTTCTTCTTTATCCATTCACCTGTGGATGGACATTTTGGTTGCTTCACTGTCTTGTCTATAGTGAATAAGGCTGCAGTGAAGCTTTTGCAGCCCGGGTCTTCTCGATTCTGGTCTTCTCAGGTGAGAGGCCCAGTGGTGCACCTGCTGGATTGAATGATACCTCAATTTTTACTTTCAAACGCAGCTCCTTTCTGTTCTCATTATTGGCTCTTAACCACTTTACATCTCACCAGCAGCTAGAGGGTACACAGTTCTGTAAAACCCCTTCAGCATTTATTGTCTGTAGACTTTTTGCTGATGGTCAGTCGACTGGTGTGAGTTGAAACCGTTTTGTAGATTAGATTGCATGAGTCTAATACTTCCTGAGGTTGAGCTTTTATCCATTTTCCTTTTTTGAAAAAGACAGTGAGTAAAACTTACCTCTTCATACAGTCTTCTTGAAACATTTGCCTGTTTTGAATTTTTTAATCCATTCCCTACCTCAGCACAGTTTTGAGGGCAGGTGTCTCTACAGCCCTGAGTCCTTGTGAATGTTAAGTGACCATTAGCTGTGGGTTAAAAGCCGCTCTTGCGGGAAACGGCAAAAGGCGGCAGCATTTCTCCTTTACCAAATCTGGTCACCAGGGCAACAGAGCCTTAATGGAAGTCGTGTTCTAGGTTGTAAATTACAATGGAATGTGCCAGGAGAAAGCCTTTAAATTTATGTCTCATTACTTCTTGTTCGTATTTTTAATTTTTAGTTTTTCATCACAGCAAATTTGATTACAATGTTTTGTTTGTTCTAGGTGTGCAAGTTGTGGTTCTTTCATACATATACATATATCTATTCTTCTTCGGATCCTTTTCCCATGTAGGTTAGGACACAATGTTGAGTAGTCTTCTCTTGGTATTGCGTACGTCTTTGGTGATTATGTATTTCACATGTGTTTTTATACGTCTGTTAACCCCAGTATAGTAATGTGTCCAATCCTCACACCTTTCCATTTGGTGAACCATACGTTTTTGTACTGAATCTGTGATTGCCTTTCTGCGTGGATATATCTTTGTTGGTATCAATTCGTAGGTAACACCTGTAACTGATATGGTAGCATATATGTCTTTCGCTTTGTCACTTACTCCAAGTTGCGTGATTACTTCTAGACTCATCTTTGGTGCTGCAAATGGCATTGTTTCATTTTATCGCTAGCTCATAATCCATCTGTACATGTAGCAGTTCTGCTTTGTCCACCCATCTGTCGGTGGACTTTTTGGTGACTCCCGTATCTTGGCTATTGTAATACTGTGCAATGCAGATTTGCCTGCCTCTTTCTTTCCAATTCTGTCTTCTTAGGTTATAGGTCCGGGAATAAGCCTCTGGATCATAAGGTAGCTCAGTGTTTACCTTTTAAAGGCACCTCCATTCTGTTCTCATGAGTGGCTCTTTCCAGGTTACATCCCACTTAAAGTTGAGGGTTTGCATTTCTCCACAGCACCTTCAGCATTTATTCTTTGTAGTTTTTTACTGACGGTTATTCTGACTGGTGTGAGCTGATACGTCTTTGTGGTTGAATTTGCATGTGTCTCATAATCCGTTAAAACTGAGCTTTAAGGCAGGTCCTTTTCATTTTTCAGGCTGTGAGTACAGCTTAGTTCTTCAAAGTGTTTTCTTAAAGTATGTGTCCTATTTTAAAATTATTTGGCCATTACCTCCCTCAAGACATTTTGTGGTGACCATTAACACAGGCTTAAACCTGCGTTTGCAGGTAACGGCCAGAGGGCGGCAGTCTTTCAACATTCCCCACTCTGGTACTAGGGAAACAGACCTTCCGGCCATTGTTGTTCCTCGGTTATAAATTAGACTGGAATATGCCTGAATAAACCCACAAATGCTGATGTCACCTTACTTATGTTTGACTTTTAAATTTAACTTATATTTATTATTGGAGTAATATTACATTGTGTAAATGGAACAGTTCTTCTTGGTGCATTCCTCTGTTGATGGACACTTTCATTGCTTCCAAATGTTGGCTATGCTAAATATGGCTGGAGGGCAGGATTGCCAGCCTGTGACGTTTTGATTCTCATTTTCTCAGGAGATAGGCCCAGCAGTGGGTATGACTGATTGACGGGTAGCTCAATGTTGACCTTTTCAAGGCACTTCCATTGTGTTTTCATTAGTGGCTCTTACCACGTCCCCCTTAGAGCCGAGTGTACGCATGCCTCCACAGTCCCTTCAGCATTTATTTTTTGAAGCATTTTTGCTGATGGCCATTCTGACTGCTGTGAGCTGATAGGTTTTTGTAATTTGGGTTTGCATGTCTTTCAAAATTCCTAAAATACATCATTTTTCCACACCTTTTTCTTTTCTCTTAAAAGAAAAAAACGGTGAGCACAATATACCTCTTGAAATTGGCTTCTTGGAAGGTTGCCCTTTTTGAAATTGTTGATCCATTTTTGGTCCCAGGATTTATTTGGAGGGCAGGTGTCATTTACAGAATTGCAAGTTGGTGAATATTTAGTGAGCTTTAGCAGTGGGTTTAAAGCTGCTGTTGTGGGAAATGACCACTGGAAGGCAGCATTACTCCTTTCCCAAATCTGGGTGCTAGGGCAGCAGAGCCTTTCTGGAAGTCGTGTTCCTAGGTTGTAAATTAATACGGCATGTGCCAGGAGAAACCCCCATAAGTTTATGTCTCATTACTTCTTGTTTTTGTTAATTGTTTTAATCGGGGTAAAGATTAGAATATTGTTTGTCCTAGGGGTACACAATCTGCTTCATTTGTACGTTATATATGTCTTTTCTACAGATCCTCTTCCCATGTAAAATATTACAGAGTGTTCTGTAGACCTCCCTTGCTATATGGTCGGTCTCTTTGAAATATGTATATAATATGTATTTGGATATGTATAGTAACACTTCTCTCATTTATCCATTCCCCCCACCTTTCCTTTTAGATGAGCACAGTTGGTTTTCTAAGTCTGTGAGTGTCTTTCTCTGTGGAAATATGTTCATTTGTGTCAGTTATTAGGTAACGCCTATAAGGAATATCATAGGATAGAGGTCTTTTGCTTTCCGACTTACCTCATGTTTTGTGATTATCTCCAGGCTCATCTCTGGTGCCTCAAAGAGCAGTGTTTCATTGTTTTCCTTGGCTAATATTTCATTGTGTACATGGACCCCTTCTTCTTTATCCATTCACCCGTTGATGGACATTTTGGTTGCTTCCCATCTTGGCTCTTTTGAATAAGGCTGCAGTGCAGCTTTTGCAGCGTGTGTCTTTTCGATTCTGGTCTTCTCAGGTGAGAGGCCCAGTGGTGTGCCTGCTGGATTGAATGGTACCTCAATTTTTACTTTTAAACGCAGTTCCTTTCTGTTCTCATTATTGGCTGTTAACCACTTTACATCTCACCAGCACCTAGAGGTTACACAGTTCTCTACAACCCCATCAGCATTTATTGTTTGTAGACTTTTTGCTGACGGTCAGTCGACAGGTGTGAGTTGAAACCTTTTGGTTGAATAGATTGCCTGAGTCTAATAATTCCTTAGGTTGAGCTTTTATCCATTTTCCTGTTTTTTTTTTTAAAGAGAGTGAGGAATACTTACCTCTTCATACTATCTTCTTGAAACATTTGCCTGTTTTGAATTTTTTTGTCCATTCCTTACCCAAGCACAATTTTTGACGGCAGGTGTCCTTTACAGCCCTGAGTCCTTGTGAATTTTAAGTGACCATTAGCTGTGGGTTTAAAGCTGTTCTTGCGGGAAACGGCCACAAGGCGGCAGCATTTCACCTTTACCAAATCTGATTACTAGGGCAACAGAGCCTTATTGGAAGTGGTGTGCTAGGTTGTAAATTAGAATGGAATGTGCCAGGAAAAAGCCCTTGAAGTTTATGTGTCATTACTTCTTGTTCGTATTTTTAACATAATTTTTATTTTTTATCACAGCAAATTTGATTACAATGGTTTGTTTCTTCTAGGTGTGCAAGATGTGGTTCTTTCACACATATACATATATCTATTCTTCTTCGGAATCTTTTCCCATGTAGGTGATGACACAATGTTGAGTAGTCTTCTCTTGGTATTCTGTAGGTCTTTGGTGATTATATATTACACGTGTGTTTGTATATCTCTGTTAACCTCAATATGGTGATGTATCCAATCCTCACACCTTTCCATTTGGTGAGCCATAAGTTTTAGTAGTGAATCTGTGATTGCCTTTCTCTGTGGAAATATCTTCCTTTGTATCAACTTTTAGGTAACACCTGTATGTGATATGATAGGATATGTGTCTTTCGCTTTGTCACTTACTCCAAGATGCGTAATTACTTCTAGACTCATCTATGGTGCTTCAAATGGCATTGTTTCATTTTTTCGCTAGCTCATATTCCATCTGTACATGTAGCAGTTCTTCTTTGTCCACCCATCTGTCGGTGGACTTTTTGGTTACTTCCATATCTTGGCTACTGTAATACTATGCAATGCAGATTTGCCTGCCTGTGTCTTTCCAATTCTGTCTTCTTAGGTTATAGGTCCAGGTATAGGTGTACTGGATCATATGGTAGCTCAGCGTTAACCTTTTAAAGGCACCTCCATTCTGTTCTCTTTAGTGGCTCTTTCCAGATTACGTCTTAACCCTTAACTTAAAGTTGAGGGTTTGCATTTCTCCACAGCACCTTTAGCATTTATTCTATGTGGTTTTTTGCTGATGGTTATTCTGACTGGTGTGAGCTGATACCTCTTTGTGGTTGAATTTGCATGGGTCTCATAATCCGTTGAAATTGAACTTTAAGGCATGTCCTTTTCATTTTTCCAGCTGTGATTATGGCTTAGCTCTTCAAAGTGTTTTCTTAAAGTATGTGTCACATTTTGAAATATTTTAACCATTACCTTCTTCAAGACATTTTGAGAGCAGGTTTCATTTATAGCCCAGCAGTACTTGTTCATATGAAGTGACCATTAGCCCAGGCTTTAAAGCTGCTTTTGCAGGTAACGGCCAGAGGGTGGCAGCCTTTCTATGTTCCCCACGCTGGTACTTGGGAAACAGACCTACCCGCCAGTGGTGTTCTTCGGTTATAAATTAGAGTGGAATGTGCTCGGATAAACCCACAAATGCTGATGTCTCCTTACATTTGTTTGTTTCTTAAAGTTAATTTATATTTTTTTACTGGAGTAATATTCCATTGTATACAAGGACCACTTCTTCTTGGTGCATTCCTCTGTTGATGGACATTTTTGTTGCTTCCAAGTGTTGACTATGGTAAACATTGCTGGCGTACAGGTTTGCCAGCCTGTGACTTTTTGAATCTCATTTTCTCAGGTGATAAGCCCAGCAGATGGTATGCTTGATTCACTGGTAGCTCAATGTTTACCTTTTCAAAGCACCTCCATTGTGTTTTCATTAGTGGCTCTTCGCACGTCCCCCTTACAGCTGAGGGTACACATTTCTCCACAATCCCTTCAGCATGTATTGTTTGCAGCATTTTTGCTGATGGACATTCTGCCTGGAGTGAGCTGATAGGTTTTTGTAAATTGGGTTTGCATGTCTTTAAAAATTCCTAAAATTTATCATTTTTCCAGGCGTTTTTCTATTCTGGTATTAGAAAAAAGTGTGAGTTCAATATACCTCTTGAAATTATCTTGTTGAAAGATTGCCCTCTTTTTAATATTCTGGTGGATTTTCGTCCCCAGGATATTTTTTTGAAGGCAGGTGTCATTTACAGGCCTGCAATGTGTGTGAATATTTAGTAACCATTAGCACTGGGTGTAAGCTGCTGTTGTAGTAAACGGCCACAAGGCAGGAGCACTTCTCCATTATCAAATCTGGTTACTAGGGCAGCAGAGCCGTTCTGGAAGTGGTTTTCCTAGCTTGTAAATTTGAATGGAATGTGCCAGGAAAACCCCCATAAGTTTATGTTTGATTAATGCTTGTTTGTTGTTTTAATTTTTAAAATTGGGGTAATGTTTAGAATGTTGTCTGTCCAAGGTGTACACACTCTGGTTCATTTACACATTATATATATCTATATATTTCGAGATCCTCTTCCCTTGTCAATTATTACAGAGTGTTCCGTAGACCTCCCTTGCTATATGGTGGGTCTTTTTGATATATGTATATAATATGTGTTTGTATCCATATGGTAACGCTAATCTTCATTTATCCAATCCCCCCACCTTCCCTTTTAGATAAGCATAGTTTTTTTTCTAAGTCTGTGAGTGCCTTTCTCTGTGGAAATATGTTCATTTGTGTCCGTTATTAGATAACGCCTATAAGTGATATCATAGAATATAGGTCTTTTGCTTTCCGACTGACCTCATGTTTTGTGATTATCTCCAGGCTCATCTGTGGCGCCTCAAAGAGCAGTGTTTCACTGTTTTCCATGGCTAATATTCCATTGTGTACATGGACCACTTCTTCTTTATCCATTCACCTGTGGATGGACATTTTGGTTGCTTCACTGTCTTGTCTATAGTGAATAAGGCTGCAGTGAAGCTTTTGCAGCCCGGGTCTTCTCGATTCTGGTCTTCTCAGGTGAGAGGCCCAGTGGTGCACCTGCTGGATTGAATGATACCTCAATTTTTACTTTCAAACGCAGCTCCTTTCTGTTCTCATTATTGGCTCTTAACCACTTTACATCTCACCAGCAGCTAGAGGGTACACAGTTCTGTAAAACCCCTTCAGCATTTATTGTCTGTAGACTTTTTGCTGATGGTCAGTCGACTGGTGTGAGTTGAAACCGTTTTGTAGATTAGATTGCATGAGTCTAATACTTCCTGAGGTTGAGCTTTTATCCATTTTCCTTTTTTGAAAAAGACAGTGAGTAAAACTTACCTCTTCATACAGTCTTCTTGAAACATTTGCCTGTTTTGAATTTTTTAATCCATTCCCTACCTCAGCACAGTTTTGAGGGCAGGTGTCTCTACAGCCCTGAGTCCTTGTGAATGTTAAGTGACCATTAGCTGTGGGTTAAAAGCCGCTCTTGCGGGAAACGGCAAAAGGCGGCAGCATTTCTCCTTTACCAAATCTGGTCACCAGGGCAACAGAGCCTTAATGGAAGTCGTGTTCTAGGTTGTAAATTGCAATGGAATGTGCCAGGAGAAAGCCTTTAAATTTATGTCTCATTACTTCTTGTTCGTATTTTTAATTTTTAGTTTTTCATCACAGCAAATTTGATTACAATGTTTTGTTTGTTCTAGGTGTGCAAGTTGTGGTTCTTTCATACATATACATATATCTATTCTTCTTCGGATCCTTTTCCCATGTAGGTTAGGACACAATGTTGAGTAGTCTTCTCTTGGTATTGCGTACGTCTTTGGTGATTATGTATTTCACATGTGTTTTTATACGTCTGTTAACCCCAGTATAGTAATGTGTCCAATCCTCACACCTTTCCATTTGGTGAACCATACGTTTTTGTACTGAATCTGTGATTGCCTTTCTGCGTGGATATATCTTTGTTGGTATCAATTCGTAGGTAACACCTGTAACTGATATGGTAGCATATATGTCTTTCGCTTTGTCACTTACTCCAAGTTGCGTGATTACTTCTAGACTCATCTTTGGTGCTGCAAATGGCATTGTTTCATTTTATCGCTAGCTCATAATCCATCTGTACATGTAGCAGTTCTGCTTTGTCCACCCATCTGTCGGTGGACTTTTTGGTGACTCCCGTATCTTGGCTATTGTAATACTGTGCAATGCAGATTTGCCTGCCTCTTTCTTTCCAATTCTGTCTTCTTAGGTTATAGGTCCGGGAATAAGCCTCTGGATCATAAGGTAGCTCAGTGTTTACCTTTTAAAGGCACCTCCATTCTGTTCTCATGAGTGGCTCTTTCCAGGTTACATCCCACTTAAAGTTGAGGGTTTGCATTTCTCCACAGCACCTTCAGCATTTATTCTTTGTAGTTTTTTACTGACGGTTATTCTGACTGGTGTGAGCTGATACGTCTTTGTGGTTGAATTTGCATGTGTCTCATAATCCGTTAAAACTGAGCTTTAAGGCAGGTCCTTTTCATTTTTCAGGCTGTGAGTACAGCTTAGTTCTTCAAAGTGTTTTCTTAAAGTATGTGTCCTATTTTAAAATTATTTGGCCATTACCTCCCTCAAGACATTTTGTGGTGACCATTAACACAGGCTTAAACCTGCGTTTGCAGGTAACGGCCAGAGGGCGGCAGTCTTTCAACATTCCCCACTCTGGTACTAGGGAAACAGACCTTCCGGCCATTGTTGTTCCTCGGTTATAAATTAGACTGGAATATGCCTGAATAAACCCACAAATGCTGATGTCACCTTACTTATGTTTGACTTTTAAATTTAACTTATATTTATTATTGGAGTAATATTACATTGTGTAAATGGAACAGTTCTTCTTGGTGCATTCCTCTGTTGATGGACACTTTCATTGCTTCCAAATGTTGGCTATGCTAAATATGGCTGGAGGGCAGGATTGCCAGCCTGTGACGTTTTGATTCTCATTTTCTCAGGAGATAGGCCCAGCAGTGGGTATGACTGATTGACGGGTAGCTCAATGTTGACCTTTTCAAGGCACTTCCATTGTGTTTTCATTAGTGGCTCTTACCACGTCCCCCTTAGAGCCGAGTGTACGCATGCCTCCACAGTCCCTTCAGCATTTATTTTTTGAAGCATTTTTGCTGATGGCCATTCTGACTGCTGTGAGCTGATAGGTTTTTGTAATTTGGGTTTGCATGTCTTTCAAAATTCCTAAAATACATCATTTTTCCACACCTTTTTCTTTTCTCTTAAAAGAAAAAAACGGTGAGCACAATATACCTCTTGAAATTGGCTTCTTGGAAGGTTGCCCTTTTTGAAATTGTTGATCCATTTTTGGTCCCAGGATTTATTTGGAGGGCAGGTGTCATTTACAGAATTGCAAGTTGGTGAATATTTAGTGAGCTTTAGCAGTGGGTTTAAAGCTGCTGTTGTGGGAAATGACCACTGGAAGGCAGCATTACTCCTTTCCCAAATCTGGGTGCTAGGGCAGCAGAGCCTTTCTGGAAGTCGTGTTCCTAGGTTGTAAATTAATACGGCATGTGCCAGGAGAAACCCCCATAAGTTTATGTCTCATTACTTCTTGTTTTTGTTAATTGTTTTAATCGGGGTAAAGATTAGAATATTGTTTGTCCTAGGGGTACACAATCTGCTTCATTTGTACGTTATATATGTCTTTTCTACAGATCCTCTTCCCATGTAAAATATTACAGAGTGTTCTGTAGACCTCCCTTGCTATATGGTCGGTCTCTTTGAAATATGTATATAATATGTATTTGGATATGTATAGTAACACTTCTCTCATTTATCCATTCCCCCCACCTTTCCTTTTAGATGAGCACAGTTGGTTTTCTAAGTCTGTGAGTGTCTTTCTCTGTGGAAATATGTTCATTTGTGTCAGTTATTAGGTAACGCCTATAAGGAATATCATAGGATAGAGGTCTTTTGCTTTCCGACTTACCTCATGTTTTGTGATTATCTCCAGGCTCATCTCTGGTGCCTCAAAGAGCAGTGTTTCATTGTTTTCCTTGGCTAATATTTCATTGTGTACATGGACCCCTTCTTCTTTATCCATTCACCCGTTGATGGACATTTTGGTTGCTTCCCATCTTGGCTCTTTTGAATAAGGCTGCAGTGCAGCTTTTGCAGCGTGTGTCTTTTCGATTCTGGTCTTCTCAGGTGAGAGGCCCAGTGGTGTGCCTGCTGGATTGAATGGTACCTCAATTTTTACTTTTAAACGCAGTTCCTTTCTGTTCTCATTATTGGCTGTTAACCACTTTACATCTCACCAGCACCTAGAGGTTACACAGTTCTCTACAACCCCATCAGCATTTATTGTTTGTAGACTTTTTGCTGACGGTCAGTCGACAGGTGTGAGTTGAAACCTTTTGGTTGAATAGATTGCCTGAGTCTAATAATTCCTTAGGTTGAGCTTTTATCCATTTTCCTGTTTTTTTTTTAAAGAGAGTGAGGAATACTTACCTCTTCATACTATCTTCTTGAAACATTTGCCTGTTTTGAATTTTTTTGTCCATTCCTTACCCAAGCACAATTTTTGACGGCAGGTGTCCTTTACAGCCCTGAGTCCTTGTGAATTTTAAGTGACCATTAGCTGTGGGTTTAAAGCTGTTCTTGCGGGAAACGGCCACAAGGCGGCAGCATTTCACCTTTACCAAATCTGATTACTAGGGCAACAGAGCCTTATTGGAAGTGGTGTGCTAGGTTGTAAATTAGAATGGAATGTGCCAGGAAAAAGCCCTTGAAGTTTATGTGTCATTACTTCTTGTTCGTATTTTTAACATAATTTTTATTTTTTATCACAGCAAATTTGATTACAATGGTTTGTTTCTTCTAGGTGTGCAAGATGTGGTTCTTTCACACATATACATATATCTATTCTTCTTCGGAATCTTTTCCCATGTAGGTGATGACACAATGTTGAGTAGTCTTCTCTTGGTATTCTGTAGGTCTTTGGTGATTATATATTACACGTGTGTTTGTATATCTCTGTTAACCTCAATTTGGTGATGTATCCAATCCTCACACCTTTCCATTTGGTGAGCCATAAGTTTTAGTAGTGAATCTGTGATTGCCTTTCTCTGTGGAAATATCTTCCTTTGTATCAACTTTTAGGTAACACCTGTATGTGATATGATAGGATATGTGTCTTTCGCTTTGTCACTTACTCCAAGATGCGTAATTACTTCTAGACTCATCTATGGTGCTTCAAATGGCATTGTTTCATTTTTTCGCTAGCTCATATTCCATCTGTACATGTAGCAGTTCTTCTTTGTCCACCCATCTGTCGGTGGACTTTTTGGTTACTTCCATATCTTGGCTACTGTAATACTATGCAATGCAGATTTGCCTGCCTGTGTCTTTCCAATTCTGTCTTCTTAGGTTATAGGTCCAGGTATAGGTGTACTGGATCATATGGTAGCTCAGCGTTAACCTTTTAAAGGCACCTCCATTCTGTTCTCTTTAGTGGCTCTTTCCAGATTACGTCTTAACCCTTAACTTAAAGTTGAGGGTTTGCATTTCTCCACAGCACCTTTAGCATTTATTCTATGTGGTTTTTTGCTGATGGTTATTCTGACTGGTGTGAGCTGATACCTCTTTGTGGTTGAATTTGCATGGGTCTCATAATCCGTTGAAATTGAACTTTAAGGCATGTCCTTTTCATTTTTCCAGCTGTGATTATGGCTTAGCTCTTCAAAGTGTTTTCTTAAAGTATGTGTCACATTTTGAAATATTTTAACCATTACCTTCTTCAAGACATTTTGAGAGCAGGTTTCATTTATAGCCCAGCAGTACTTGTTCATATGAAGTGACCATTAGCCCAGGCTTTAAAGCTGCTTTTGCAGGTAACGGCCAGAGGGTGGCAGCCTTTCTATGTTCCCCACGCTGGTACTTGGGAAACAGACCTACCCGCCAGTGGTGTTCTTCGGTTATAAATTAGAGTGGAATGTGCTCGGATAAACCCACAAATGCTGATGTCTCCTTACATTTGTTTGTTTCTTAAAGTTAATTTATATTTTTTTACTGGAGTAATATTCCATTGTATACAAGGACCACTTCTTCTTGGTGCATTCCTCTGTTGATGGACATTTTTGTTGCTTCCAAGTGTTGACTATGGTAAACATTGCTGGCGTACAGGTTTGCCAGCCTGTGACTTTTTGAATCTCATTTTCTCAGGTGATAAGCCCAGCAGATGGTATGCTTGATTCACTGGTAGCTCAATGTTTACCTTTTCAAAGCACCTCCATTGTGTTTTCATTAGTGGCTCTTCGCACGTCCCCCTTACAGCTGAGGGTACACATTTCTCCACAATCCCTTCAGCATGTATTGTTTGCAGCATTTTTGCTGATGGACATTCTGCCTGGAGTGAGCTGATAGGTTTTTGTAAATTGGGTTTGCATGTCTTTAAAAATTCCTAAAATTTATCATTTTTCCAGGCGTTTTTCTATTCTGGTATTAGAAAAAAGTGTGAGTTCAATATACCTCTTGAAATTATCTTGTTGAAAGATTGCCCTCTTTTTAATATTCTGGTGGATTTTCGTCCCCAGGATATTTTTTTGAAGGCAGGTGTCATTTACAGGCCTGCAATGTGTGTGAATATTTAGTAACCATTAGCACTGGGTGTAAGCTGCTGTTGTAGTAAACGGCCACAAGGCAGGAGCACTTCTCCATTATCAAATCTGGTTACTAGGGCAGCAGAGCCGTTCTGGAAGTGGTTTTCCTAGCTTGTAAATTTGAATGGAATGTGCCAGGAAAACCCCCATAAGTTTATGTTTGATTAATGCTTGTTTGTTGTTTTAATTTTTAAAATTGGGGTAATGTTTAGAATGTTGTCTGTCCAAGGTGTACACACTCTGGTTCATTTACACATTATATATATCTATATATTTCGAGATCCTCTTCCCTTGTCAATTATTACAGAGTGTTCCGTAGACCTCCCTTGCTATATGGTGGGTCTTTTTGATATATGTATATAATATGTGTTTGTATCCATATGGTAACGCTAATCTTCATTTATCCAATCCCCCCACCTTCCCTTTTAGATAAGCATAGTTTTTTTTCTAAGTCTGTGAGTGCCTTTCTCTGTGGAAATATGTTCATTTGTGTCCGTTATTAGATAACGCCTATAAGTGATATCATAGAATATAGGTCTTTTGCTTTCCGACTGACCTCATGTTTTGTGATTATCTCCAGGCTCATCTGTGGCGCCTCAAAGAGCAGTGTTTCACTGTTTTCCATGGCTAATATTCCATTGTGTACATGGACCACTTCTTCTTTATCCATTCACCTGTGGATGGACATTTTGGTTGCTTCACTGTCTTGTCTATAGTGAATAAGGCTGCAGTGAAGCTTTTGCAGCCCGGGTCTTCTCGATTCTGGTCTTCTCAGGTGAGAGGCCCAGTGGTGCACCTGCTGGATTGAATGATACCTCAATTTTTACTTTCAAACGCAGCTCCTTTCTGTTCTCATTATTGGCTCTTAACCACTTTACATCTCACCAGCAGCTAGAGGGTACACAGTTCTGTAAAACCCCTTCAGCATTTATTGTCTGTAGACTTTTTGCTGATGGTCAGTCGACTGGTGTGAGTTGAAACCGTTTTGTAGATTAGATTGCATGAGTCTAATACTTCCTGAGGTTGAGCTTTTATCCATTTTCCTTTTTTGAAAAAGACAGTGAGTAAAACTTACCTCTTCATACAGTCTTCTTGAAACATTTGCCTGTTTTGAATTTTTTAATCCATTCCCTACCTCAGCACAGTTTTGAGGGCAGGTGTCTCTACAGCCCTGAGTCCTTGTGAATGTTAAGTGACCATTAGCTGTGGGTTAAAAGCCGCTCTTGCGGGAAACGGCAAAAGGCGGCAGCATTTCTCCTTTACCAAATCTGGTCACCAGGGCAACAGAGCCTTAATGGAAGTCGTGTTCTAGGTTGTAAATTGCAATGGAATGTGCCAGGAGAAAGCCTTTAAATTTATGTCTCATTACTTCTTGTTCGTATTTTTAATTTTTAGTTTTTCATCACAGCAAATTTGATTACAATGTTTTGTTTGTTCTAGGTGTGCAAGTTGTGGTTCTTTCATACATATACATATATCTATTCTTCTTCGGATCCTTTTCCCATGTAGGTTAGGACACAATGTTGAGTAGTCTTCTCTTGGTATTGCGTACGTCTTTGGTGATTATGTATTTCACATGTGTTTTTATACGTCTGTTAACCCCAGTATAGTAATGTGTCCAATCCTCACACCTTTCCATTTGGTGAACCATACGTTTTTGTACTGAATCTGTGATTGCCTTTCTGCGTGGATATATCTTTGTTGGTATCAATTCGTAGGTAACACCTGTAACTGATATGGTAGCATATATGTCTTTCGCTTTGTCACTTACTCCAAGTTGCGTGATTACTTCTAGACTCATCTTTGGTGCTGCAAATGGCATTGTTTCATTTTATCGCTAGCTCATAATCCATCTGTACATGTAGCAGTTCTGCTTTGTCCACCCATCTGTCGGTGGACTTTTTGGTGACTCCCGTATCTTGGCTATTGTAATACTGTGCAATGCAGATTTGCCTGCCTCTTTCTTTCCAATTCTGTCTTCTTAGGTTATAGGTCCGGGAATAAGCCTCTGGATCATAAGGTAGCTCAGTGTTTACCTTTTAAAGGCACCTCCATTCTGTTCTCATGAGTGGCTCTTTCCAGGTTACATCCCACTTAAAGTTGAGGGTTTGCATTTCTCCACAGCACCTTCAGCATTTATTCTTTGTAGTTTTTTACTGACGGTTATTCTGACTGGTGTGAGCTGATACGTCTTTGTGGTTGAATTTGCATGTGTCTCATAATCCGTTAAAACTGAGCTTTAAGGCAGGTCCTTTTCATTTTTCAGGCTGTGAGTACAGCTTAGTTCTTCAAAGTGTTTTCTTAAAGTATGTGTCCTATTTTAAAATTATTTGGCCATTACCTCCCTCAAGACATTTTGTGGTGACCATTAACACAGGCTTAAACCTGCGTTTGCAGGTAACGGCCAGAGGGCGGCAGTCTTTCAACATTCCCCACTCTGGTACTAGGGAAACAGACCTTCCGGCCATTGTTGTTCCTCGGTTATAAATTAGACTGGAATATGCCTGAATAAACCCACAAATGCTGATGTCACCTTACTTA